>NC_056733.1:522220695-522355695 GCF_019279795.1 Protopterus annectens
TTTTTAGTAGAAGTCTTGTGGGCGAAGACAAGATGTGCATGACTTCAGGGGCGAAAGAATGGCTCCTAACTATGGTTGGAAGAGGAGTAGCCAGGCTGCCAACTTCATTGAATGGAGGGACTGATGGAGCTGCCCTGACTGATGCGTCAAAAGGTCCGGAACTTGGTCCAGGAACCAAGGACCCTCCAATGCATATCTGTGAAGAAAGGGGAACCAGACTTGTCGAGGCCAGTATGGGGCGATTAATATCATTTTGCTTCCCAAGCGAATCGCCTTCTGAATCACCTTGGGGAGAAGGGGAACCGGTGGAAAGGCATATAGCAGACCAGAGGGCCAAACGTGGACTAGAGCGTCCTTGGGGATCTCCCCCGGAACTGGGGTGAGAGTGAAGAAGTGCTGGCATTTTGCGTTGAGGGGACTTGCGAAGAGATCGCAACAAGGAACTCCCCATCTCGTGAAAATCTGCGCTACCACTCTGTTGTTCAGGGACCACTCGTGAGGGGAGAGAATAGTTCTGCTCAGTCTGTCGGCTATCACGTTGGATTTCCCCGGAATGTGCGTTGCCACTAGGAAACGCTTGGTAGCAATCGCCCAATCCCATACTTTCATGGCTTCTCTGCAAAGGGGGTAGGACCTGGTCCCTCCTTGCTTGTTTAAGTACCAGACTACCGACATGCTGTCGGACTGAATGGCAATCGCACCCTGGGGGAGGTGATCGTGCAGTGCTTGCAACGCTAAAAGCACCGCCCTCATCTCCAGGATATTGATATGGAGAAGACTCTCGTCGGAGTGCCACGTGCCTTGGACCGACCTGTCCAGATAATGTCCCCCCCACCCTGTCTGGGAGGCGTCCGTAGTCAACGTGGCAGAGGGGAGTGGGGGAACGAAGGGTCGCCCTAGATTCAGGTTGGAGGAGAGAAGCCACCAACGAAGATCCTGTTTGCACGTGTCTGTGATCAGTATGTGGTGACTGAGGGGAAGGTATTGATAAGACCACTGGACTGATAGGAGCCACTGGAGTATCCTCATGTGCAACCTTGCCAAGGGGACCAGAAGAATGGTAGCTGCCATGGAGCCCAACAGCTGTAGGACCATTCTTGCTGGAGCACGACGTTTGAGGAGCAGAGCCTGAACCTGAAGCTGGAGCATCGCTATCCTTTCCGCAGGGAGATAGACTCGCATCTGCCTTGAGTCTATTTCTGCACCAATAAACAGAATACGCTGAGATGGCAGCAATACAGATTTTGACCAATTGAAGGTGATTCCTAAGGAGTTGCCTAGTGTGATAGTGGCTGCTAGGTTTTCCAGAGTAGATGCCTGGAGGTGGCAGTTAGGAGCCAGTCGTCTAGGTATGGAAACACCTGGAATCCTAGACTTCTCAGGTGAGCAGTCACCACCGCCAAACATTTGGTGAACACCCTGGGGGCTGTGGTGAGACCAAAGGGCAGTGCTCGGAACTGGAAATGACTGTCTCCTAGGCTGAAGCGTAAGTGTCTCCTCGACGCCTGATCTATCAGAATGTGATAGTAGGCGTCTTTGAGATCTATGGAGCACATCCAAACACCTTTCTCCAAAAGCGGGAGAATGGATTGCAAAGTGACTATCCGGAATTTGGACTTTTTCACAAATCGGTTTAGTTTGCTGAGATCCAAAATGGGTCTCAAGTCCCCGGTCTTTTTTGGCACCAAAAAGAATCTTGAGTAAGTCCCTGATCCGGCCTGGTCTGCGGGGACAGGTTGGATGACCCCTTTTTGAATTAGCTTTGATATTTCGTTGGCTGCATGATCCCGTTGACTGGGTGGCGGGTCCGGGATTCTTTGGACTGGTGGAGGGGGTTGAGCAAAGGGGATGGTGTAACCTCCGGCGATGATTCGAAGCACCCATTGGTCCTGAGTAATATTTTCCCAGGCCTTTAGGTGTCTCAAAAAGCGACCCCCGACTGGCTCCGGAGCTGCACAGTCGGGTACTCCTTCAGGGATGCTGGAAGGAGGAGAAGCCACGAAAGGACTCGCGGTCTCCAGTGTTGCGGGGGCCTCCGCCGCCTCTGGGACGGCGTCTCCCTGAAAAATTTCCCCCTCCTCTGCCTCTAGAAGGGGAATCACTCTGCTGCGATGAGTAAGGCTTTTGAGACTTACGGAACCACATTTTCCCTCCTCTTCGAGCCTTGGGATAAGGTCTGAAGGGAGTGGAAAACCGGGCTCCTACGGCAGTTAAAGTCTTACCCTCCTGTTCGCAGCGAGTCAATGTGTCCTTTACCTTGGGTCCAAACAGTGAGGACCCATCAAAGGGGGCGTCGGCAAAGGAAGACCTAAAGGCCTCTGCAAAGTGACACAGGCGTAGCCAGGCTTGTCTCCGTAGAGCAACACCTGTTCCAGCCGCTCTACTCGCTCCTTCGGCCGCATAAGAAATGAGCCTCATGGACGAGTTAGATAATGAAGACAGGGTAGCCAACTGGGAGTTAACCGTCTGGGTCAACTGCTCAGGTAAGTTACCAGAGAGGGTATCCGAAAGCTCCCTGATCAGATCCCTCTGTAGTCTGGTGAAATGTGGCAGGTAATTCGGAGACCTTAATGTAAAGACCGCTGAAGAAAGGGTACGCTTGCCGTACCGATCCATGCTCCTAGACTCTTTATTAGGAGGATGGACGGACGTCGAAGCCTCTGCCACATCTTGTTGGGTGGCAGATGCCACCACCATAGCATCTACAGCCACGCCCTTCGATAGAAAGTCCTTATCCGGGGGAGCCGAGAGGAACTTATTGGGGCGAGCTGGCACCGGTTCAACAGAATCCGGGTGTTCCCACGCCCTTCGAGAGATCAAATCCAGAAGCTCATCGAAGGGTGGAGACACCCAGGAGGTGGAGGGCTGAGCCCCGAAGGCCTTGAGGAAAACCGACTCCTCAGCAGAAGGGGGTTTGGACTGCCAGTCGCCTCGTTGCTTGAGGATCTCCAAGATGTCCGCAAAGGAGACATCTTCCGAGGACAACTTTGGGGACCCCTCCGCATCATCGAGGTCGGTATCCGAGGTGAGAGACTCATCAGGGGAGTCGACATGTTTCCTCTTACACTGTTTCTTCCTGGGAGGTTCCTCCGAAAGCGTGTCGGAGGGACCTCCAGGAAGAAGGGAACCCCCAATGGGGGTAACCTCAGGCCCAGGGGCTCCGCTGTCGTGAGACAGGGGGATTGCAAAGGCGCCAGTCTCCATGCCCAGGGAAGGTGGTGGTGAAATGGTCGAAGTGGCCACAGAGGATTTGGCCAAGGCACTCCTCATGGCATCGAAGGCTGGACCCCCAGAGTCCTGGGATGGTTCAACCCCCGAGACCACAACGGCAGTCGGAACCCCTGCAGCCGACGCACCGAGAGGGAGGCTCGGAACCGAAAGGATCGGGCCGGCGTCCCCGGGCCGACAGAGGAGGTCCAGCGTGCGAACCCGACCCGAGGGACGGGGTTGGAGTTAGAGTCGGAACCGACCCGATAACCTCCACCGGTTACACCAACACCGACTCCAACGGCGCCGAAGTTGTTGGAGAAGGAATCGATGTAGCAGGATGGGAGATCGGCTCCAGAGCCAACTGGGCTGGAGCCGAGATCAACTTTGCGAAGACTGGAGACTGAAAAAGCCTTTGAAGCACCCTGTCTAAGTCCGAATCGGACATCCTCGATGACTGAGAAGAGACCGACCGGGTCCGAGTCGACTTCTCCGCCGGCTCCGAAAGACTGGGGGACCGGCTCCGTAATGGTTCTAGAAGTATCGGCGCCGAGGGAGACTCCACTACAACTGCAATTTCCCTCGGAGCCGATGTGGACTTCGGCACCGAAGGGGAAGAGTCTGAGCGGGCAACCCCCATCGGTTCCGAAGGCAGTGGAGCCGATGAAGGTGACATGCCTCTCGATGCCCGAGCTCTCGACTCCGAAACCAGAGGAGTCGAGGCTGGAGACATCGAGGCAGACCGTTCCGCCCTAGGCTCCGAAGTCCGTGGAGCCGACGGAGAAGCCTGCCGAGACTTTTTTGCTGCCGGATCCGACGGGCTGGTCGGAGCCGAAGGCTTTTTCTTCCTCGAAGGTGGAGAAGAAGAGGAAGATAGGGCTTCCTCAAAGGAAGGGGTAATAAGCCCTTTTAAGATCAACTTATTTTTCCTCTCTTTGAGGACGCGAGAGGAAAAAGCGTGGCAAACGCTACAGGACTCCTGAAGATGCTTCGGGTCCAAACAATAAACACATAAGGAATGGTCATCTGTTATAGACATTTTATAATTACATTTAACACACTTTTTAAAACCTGATGGTCTATGCTCTTTAGACATGGTTATATAAACAATAAACACCGACTTACCAAAAACAAAGTTAGTACAGACAACCTAGACTCTAACTTAAACGCCTAGGGTAGGGCTAGGCCCCTCTAACTTAAACGGGACCATTAACTACCACAAAAAAAAACACAATTTACCACAAGAAAAATATCAAAACCAATCACGCAACAACAATAGCTGTTAAAACAGCTTTTGGGTAAGTTTTGACCAAAATTCAGACAGAAAAATTTCTGACTAAAGATACTTAGCTCAGCCAAGTCCGAGACCATGTCTATGCTGAAAAGCGGCAAACGAGATCTGGGGAAGTGGTAGTGGTGCATCCTGGGATATGAGGTAACTCAGCCAATAAGAGACTGCGTTCTACTGTATAGCGGCCGAGTCGGAGCCGAGGATCGGCTCCGAACCCATCTGTAGAGAATGTAGGCGAGATAGGATCACATTACATCTATAGATATACACACACACACACACACACACACACACACACACACACACACACACACACACACACACACACACACACATAATGCTTGAAAGTCATGAAAAACATTACAGCTGTTTGTTTTATTTTCTATAATTGTATGTCTGTTGATGTCATTGTTAAAAAAAACATATTTGGTCTTTTAGCAGATCTGTTTTTTTTTTTTCAGGGAGAACCAGTCAGCTCTAAGACATGGACAAATATGACACTATCCAGAACTCAGTGGTTAATGATTGTGGCTTTCCAAGCTAGGATCAACTTATAGAACCATCTCCTCTTTTGGGAACCCCAAACCAATGGTAGAATTACTGCCATTTTGCAACAAGAGGCATCCTCTTTGGTGACATGGACTTCCTGGCCTTCATCAGTGCAAAAAAAGGCTTTTTCCTCATTTGAGGTTGGTAGGTTCTAGAAAGAGAAGAGCAGGCAGGCTAAGGAAAGAACATGAAGTGCATACCAGGATGAAGTTTCTAAGGCCTTCTGAACAGAACAGCCATAGCTAAACCACCCTGCACTGGCAAACAGTCTCCATGACAAATATGGCACATCCCAAATCTGTGGTAAATTAAAACATACACAAAATGTAAAACAAAGAAACTTTTGGACAAATAGGTTAGAAAGTACCCAAGTAAAATGTGCTGCTTTCAATTCTGTCTAAGTAAAATAATCCATTCAAATGAATGAAAAAAAAATGATAAACTGACAGTTTTAGGAAGGTCCTTTCAGCGATTGCCATTTGTATGAAGTAAAATCACTGAAAACCATCTGTAGTGCTAGTGGACTTTGCATTTTTCCTTACTAAGCGGATAGTTGATCCGCTCTGGTGAACCCTAACTGGGAAAAGCCGAAAGAAGAAGGTTATATATACCAACTCAATGGTTACACGAGTTTGGAGGGTGGGTGGTGTCCCAACTTCATGAAGTTGCAAGTACGTTTAGAATCACTGAAAGTGGTTTCCATTGATTTTACTTTACACAAATATCACTTACTAAAAATTACTTTCAGTGATTCAACATGAATCCTTAGAAAACATGATTTCTTTGACACAGTATAATTGGGTAGCTGTAATTCAAGCCCAAAGTTCTGATACCATGACACTTGGCATTTACATTTGCATATAAGTATTGCATTAAGCAAATTACCACCTTGAGTTTTTTTTTCTGACAGCCTGCATTACTTGAAAAGAAAAAATTGTATCCCAATCAGCTTCCATACTGTATTTTGTATATTTTAATGTCACGTGCAATCTGAATTCACCCAAATTTTAGCATGACACATTCTTTCAGTTTTTTCCAGCATAAAGTACCTTATATACACAGCTAACTAAATCAACTCCTTAAGTACAGCTATTACCACAGATGTGCTTTCATTTTTAGAATGTATTCATTTATCAGTGACAAATGCATTTTCTAGACAAAAATCATTTAAAACCTCTAATTTTTTTCACTGTGTTTTGAATTTCTTTACTCTTTAACATGTAGTCTACGCACATCTACACACAAGTTTTGGTTCATGTCTACAGCATTTAACTACCTTCCTGTTAGGGAATGGTACATCCTGTTTTCTTCAATTCCTATTCCTAATCTTTGTTAACTGAATGACAATGCAAAATTAAACAAAACTCCTGTGCATCAAACAAAAGTTATATATATATCACATAATGATAGATATGTAAGGAAAAGGCACATCTTGAGTAACTAACAGGACTGATGCCTTGCTAAGCAGATAAAACTACAGCCTGGCTGACTCCATAGGCATAGGGATAAAACCTTGACAATGAACCGTGCTGATCTGTGTTGGATTAGTTGTACGGTTGCCTGCTAGAATTACCATGGGGAGGATGAGAGTGTCTAGTCTTGGAAGAAGGCAAAAGAACAGGAAAATCCTAACATGCAATCACCTGGCAGTGGGATGGTGATGCTTATTGACAGTCCCAGAACATGTGATTGGCATACCAGGTTGTGAAGATGGTAACCTTCTTCAGCAGGTGTTCTAAAGCAAGCATGTGCCTGAGAAGGTGTAGTGGTTCTGGCAGTGACATGGGTCATATATCCCCCACTCAAGGGGAGGGCAGGGGTTAAAGACATGAAAAATGTCCTTATTGCTGGGATGAAGGTTAGTGCGCAAGCAATCCTGTGGCTGCCTAGATGAAAGCCCATCTGGACTTCAGGGAGACTTGATGGTCAGCAGTCACGGGAGCAAATAACATACAGAAAAAAACCTTCCCCACCTGAATGGAGTCCTCCTTTTCATATCAAGCACCACACATATCAAACTATCCTGTTCTTCTTATAGTACTAATCAAACAGAAGAAAACCGGGAAGGAAAACAGACCCCAAACCTAAAGCATCAAAAGTAAGAGACGATAGTAATGCATACTACTTCAGGCAGACCTTATTTATTTAAATGATTTGTTAATTGGGTAAGCAGACTGCTGTTCAGACCTTTCTTACATATCTATCATTATGTTAAGTATAAAACTTCTACATCTGATAAGAAATAGTGTCCATCTTCTATAACTAAAAGGATAGGCTCCTAGATAATCCTGCTGGGCAGACACTTTCATGGGAACACAGCACAGATAACAGAGGCACCAAACATAGACATATTACTAGAAATAATATCCAGGTCATACTGCTCCACAATTGTGTTAAGAGAAGATCATGCACCAAAATCACTTAAAGTGGTGTTACAAAAAAAGGCAGAAGCTGTATAAGAATGGGCCATAGTAGCTTCAAATAACAGCTTTCCGTGCTTAACACATCAAACTTCAATACAGCTGGCTAACCACCTAGGAAAGGTGAGCTTAGAAAACTTCTGACCAAATTTGAACTTTGCAAAAGAAATAAACAATTCATCATCGTTAACAAAATACTTGGCTCTTCCCATGCAGAATCTGAGCTATCTGTGAACATCGTGACAGTGGAGAAGCTGAAATTCTCCTCTATTAAAGTACTGAGAAAAGAAAACAGGAAGGATGACAGGCTAGTTTAAATTAGACTGCACAGCTTCTTCTGGCGTAAAGGAATGATTTTTTCTACACTAATGGAACAGCAAGTAATGAAGCTTAACAAAGACAGCCTGCAATTCAGAAATCCTTTCAGCCAAAGTAATTGCCACTTAAACCTGGATCTTCCCGGACAGGTACTTAAACTCTGCAGAGGCAGAAGGTTCAGGAGGAGTTAAGAGTGAGAAGGGGTTTTCTTGGTGGGTGAGATAGAAGCATCCTAAAAGGTACTAAGTGAATTGGTTTCTCCAGTAAATATAGCCATGGCATGTGGAGCCACTTTTACCAAGATCAGGAAGAGGTTAAAATCATACTTTTGGCCTTCAGTAGTGCAATTTTCCAGCAACACTTCCAAGCCTTCAAATACCTGCACTCAGAGCACCAGCTTGCAACCCTGCACAAACTGTGGCTGTCCATGTGTGGGATCAGCAATACTTTAAATGGTTATCCTGAGTTGCTAAGTTTGTTGTAGCAACCATAAATAAAACCTGAGTCATGTATGATACACACTACTTTTTCAGTTTTGTTGGCTTCTGTTGCTAAACTTTTGTGGCAACTGTGCCTGTGCCAAAAAAAGAAAAACTTTCAGTTTTGTGGCACCAATGCCTAAAACTTAGGTGATTTTCTCACCATACAGTATTGAAAAGACTGTTCATAGGTTCATAGGTTCATACTAGGCTATCTGCCCGAGGGCATTTACAAGCCTAGCCCATAGTTTTGTGGCTTACGCCACCCCTTTAGTATGGGGAACTATACCCATTATTTTGCTGTGCCTCTGTTGAGCAGTGACACTGAGGTAATCCCTGGGGTATATCTGCGATCTCCCATCCATTGGTCAAGATTTCTCTTGAACAAGGCCAGCGAGGTGCTCTGCCTCACATATACCGGGATTTTATTCCACAGCATAGGGAGTCTTTGGGTGATGAATCTATCCCTCCAGCACGTCCTATTAATAGCCGTGTCGAGGTTTAAGTCTCCCGCCCTTGTGGCTCTGACGGATCTAGATTTTTGAGGTGAAGCATATTCATCAAATCTGGGTTTGACATGGCCTTGTATGTTAGGCAAAGGTCACCTCTGAGCAAGCGGTGGCGACTGAATAGAGCTGGAGTTCTTTCAGTCGGGCAGCATAGGACAGATGTTTGAGACCCTTTATCCTTTTGGTGAGGAACTTTTGTGGCCTCTCCAGCTGCTGCAAGTGTCGGGTCAGATACATTCCGAATGGGGCATTGTACTCAATCATTGGTCTGATGAGTGATGAGTATAGGGAGACTATGACCTCCCTTGATCTAGATGAGAATCCCTTCATGATAAGGTGAGCAATGTAGAAGGTCTTCCTAACTACTTTAGCTACATGGGTGTCGAATGACAGACTACTATCAACCTGGGTCCCCAGGTCCCTGATAACTTCTTCTGTACTCAGTGGATTGCCACCTATTTGGTAGCTAGGGGTAACCTTGTTTTTCCCGAAGGGTATGACTATGCATTTTTGGCATTTAACTTTAGGCCATGGCTCTGGCACCAGTTATCCGTTTCTGTGAGACCCTTCTGAAGGATATCTGTGTCAGATGTGTTTTCTACTATGGCCCAGTTTGCAGTCATCTGCAAACTTTGTCAGCCATAACCCTCCTGTGTTTGCTTGTACTTCAGAAAAGTAGATGCCAAACAAGAGTGGGCCCAGGACTGAGCCCTGTGGTACACCACTTGTGACAGGCTTTGAGTCTGACATGGCGCCAGCAACTCTGACCCTGTGGGTTCTGTCACTCAGCCAGTTTGCAACCCATCTTGTGATGTATGGGTTAACATTTAAGCTGATGAGTTTTTCAATGATACCCGAGTGGGGTATTGTATCAAAGGCCTTCGCCAGATCGAGGTAGGCTGTATGGACTGCCTTTCCCTCATCAATGGCTTTGGTGACTGTTTGAAAAAGTCAACCAAGTTTAGAAGGCATGATCTGCCTTTGACAAAGCCAAACTGGGATGGATCCAAAGTCTGCAAATTCCCTATGTCTTTATTTATGAGGTCCATTATGATCCTCTCCATGGCTTTGCAGATAAGGCTTGTCAAGCTAATGGGCGGTAATTTCCAGGGTCGGTGGAGGCACCGCCTTTGTGAAGTGGGACCACAGTTGCAGTGCGCCACTCCTGGAGTGCGTATCCAGACGTAAGACTATGCTTAAACAGCTCTCCTAGCTGTGCGTTTAATTCCTCGTTGAGTTCGTGGACCACACAGCCGGGGGCACCATCAGGTCCCATGGATGCTGTGTTTTTGCTTTGGAGAGAGCAGTTCTCACTTGGGCGTTGGAGATGTTTGGGGGCTGCAATCGCTTGGTATAGATATCTCTCCTTTTGGGGGAGGGAGAAGTTTGCACTGAACCTGTCAGCCAGTATGTTGGCAATGTCTGTAGGATCAGTAATCTTCACATCATTTTGAACTAGTTCTGAGCATATCTGGGAGTTTCCTCCCAGGTTTCTAACATAGCTAAAGAAGGCCTTATGATTGTCTTTTGAGTCTTTAGCTATTTTTCTCTCAAAATTTGCTTTGGATGATTTTATGAGAGCTCTTAGTTTTTTACTTATAGTGATCAAGGGTGTCTTACCTTTTAAGGATTTTGCTCTATCTTGTAGTAGCTTCCTCCTTTTGTTGTAGAGTTTGTTTATGGCTGGGGTCCACCAGAGTGGACGCCTGCCTTTGGTACAAAGAGTCTTTGTTTTGCTTGGGATTTTTTACTTCAAAGTCAAAATCAGTGTAAACTTTATTGAAGATCAAATATACACAGCAGTGCAAGCTGAACAAAATCACATTGCTTTGGTCCCTGTGCAAGACATAACAATGAGCACATAGTTTGAATGACATTAAGACTAATGCACATACAGTAATAATTAAAATATTAACAACACAATAAATTACCACAACTGGACAGGAAGACATTAGACAGTATTATACTAGTAAGTATTTGCAAGACTATGACTTCACATTGTGATTGCTTAGAATACTACAACAGTGATAAGCCACTGTCAGTTAAGCATTTAAGTTTCAGTTGCTATACTCTACTTAATATACTACTTAGAACCTACTTTGCTTACTCTCCCATTTGGCCAAACAACCCAAAACATACTGAACTTTATCTCCCCATATGAATTCTAGACATCATGGGACCATAGTCTGCCTATACAATTTCTGTTGCCAGCGCACCTACATTAGGCACATTGAGGTAGTGTAGCAACTGCCTCATGCTCACTGACAATACCTTACTGTTACCTGACAAAGTAACTACTTTGAAAAGTACACATACATACTCAAGGTGGAGGCAAACCTCTCATGTCCCTCATGCACCCAGGTTGTCAGTGCTCACTACACACCTGAACTATCTCTTCCCATCCCTAACATCAAACCTGCATATGCAGAGATACTAAAAAAAAAAATCTTTGTCAAAGCTTCTTACCTCCTAAAAACATACTAATATGCCAAGACTTCAGCAGCCATACCTCACCCACAAAACAGATTACTGTTGCCATCACAAGTATAGATCACCAAAGCAGTATGCAGATCCCCTATGATAGGCAGTGCACACTGCCACACATGAAAACATCCTTGTTATAGGCGACTCAGCTAGACCTTGCAATGCATCACTCACCAGGATGATCAGCTGTCTCTCAGGTGCCAGAAAATAAAAGTCATGTACTTAACATAACTATGCATCTGTGTTGTCCATTTTCATTCTTCCTCAATGAATGGGTCTGGCTTGGCCCCATTTGCTTTAGACTCCTGGATCCAACTCTCAAGCTCCTCCCTTTTCCCATAATGCCTCGGAACACTTTAATACCTCAGATCGAGTTTGCTGCCTACAAGGAAAGATTTGTTACAGCCTACATAAAAGGAATAGATAAAAGAAAGATAGGGGCACAAACAGGAACAATGGCTCCAATATGTCTAACAGGTTGCTTCCAAAACAAAAGGTGAAGGGGAAGGTGGGAGGGAAGTTGAGAAAGAATGAAACTGAACAACACAGATGCATAGCTATGATGAGTACATAACTTTTATATCTGATGTGGTCATTTTCATTCATTCTTCAATGAATGGGACAAAGTCCCCAGCTACAGGAACCTTTGGTGGCCTTCATGGAAGGATATTCTGGAGCACCACAGAACCAAGGGCAGCTCTGCCTCTGGAAATAAGATCCAACTTGTAATGAGCAATAAAGGTATGGGCATTGGACCAAGTGGCTGCAGCTTAGTTATCATTAACAGAAGCTCTGGCACAGAAACCAAATGAAGTGGCCATGGATCTAGTGGAGTGCGCTTTTGGAAGTCTTGGCAAAGACAAACCTCATTGAGTATAAACAAATGAAATGTAATATGTTAACCATTTTGTTAAGGTAACTTTGGAAACTGGTCTTCCAAACCTTTTGGGGCAAAGGAGATGTACAACTGATTAGATTTTCTAAAAACCTTTGTCCTATGAAAATAAAAATTAAGCTGTCTATGCACATCTAAGACATGAAGCATGTATTCACCTTTGTTAGAAAAAATTGGGAAAAACACCGGCAAATTGATAACTTGATTGATGTTCGCCTCTGAGGCTACTATGAAGAAAGGATGGATTAGTATGTAAAGTGACTATCTTTGTGGAAAATCAAATAAGGTTATTTTGAGGAGAGCGCTTGGAGGTCAGAAACCCACCTCACTGAAGTGATGGCCACTCAAAAGATTGTCTTCCAAGAAAGAAGACTCAAGGGAAGGATGAGTCAAACTCTGCAATAACAGGATAAAAATCCCAGGGAGGAGTAGGGTCTTTAAATGGGGTCTAAGCAAGAAGGTACCTTTAAGGAAGGCTTTGCATAACTTGGATGAAACTAGAGGGGAAAGCATCATCTCCAGTATGATAACTGGAAATGGCTGCCAACTGAACTTTCATGGTGGAAAAGCTAGCTCCTTCTTGAAAAACTGAAGCAAGAAAATTTAAGTCAGCAGGAAAAGGATCCAATTTTCTCTGATGCGCCCAATAAGAAAATCTCTTCCATTTGCGCTTGTAAATTTTCCTAGTGGAGGCTTCTTGGAAAAACAGCAACATTTGTTGAACTGGGGTAGAAAGCCTGGGCTGTCTAGCCAACATCGGAATTTGAGAAACCATGCGGTCTACTTGAGGCCTGGAATGCCAGGGTGAGCCATCCCTGTGGGATGAAATATCAGATCTGGACTGGGGTCCAGTATCCAAGGAGGAAATAGAAGATTAGACCAAAGGAAGGGGAACCACACTTGACTAAGCCAAAAGGGGGAAAAAAGGATACCCTTGCTCTTCAACCAAAGTGCATTCTGAAGAAATTTGGGGGATTTTACAAACTCTGATGTTATTAGCTTTTCTACTGTTGTTGAATAGAGCAGAATTGCTGTAACTGCTTTATTTATTTACTGGTTGATAACTACTGCTCCTTAATGTCTTACATTGCTACTGGCAAAGTCCTTACTGGTATTTATAAACTCTGATTTAATTACTACATGTGTTGCTGCTACATAGAACAGAATTGTATTATATGTTTTAACTGCTGCTTATACTTATACTGTTATACAAAAGGGATACACAAGTCCTGCATTATATAATCCTGCATTGCTGCTAACAAATACTTAATATGTACTACTGCTAACCAGCTCCTATGTCTCTACGAATGTCTGTTTATCTCACTATGCATATGTTTTTTTGAAATGTACATTGGATACTGCAAGAATTGTGCCAGGGTTAGATTTACTGTTATTTTGAGAAGTTCTACCTTGCTTTATTATCTATGTCTCTTATCCTCTATCTTGTCTCTCTTGCCTCCTAAAGATACTCTATTCATCCCAGGCTTCTAGTGCTAGTCAGCAGGAAGCTAAGAACCTTCTCCAAATATCGGCGGGTCACCTCATTGCATAACAATTCTACAATCCCTTATCAAGGAAAACAGTAAAGTATGTCTGCTGAATAATTCCAACAAGAAAGACTTTCTATTGATTGTACCAAATTTCACATGTTATACCTAGGCCTGAGCCAGGACAGCCAGCAGCCCTTGCTTTCACCTTCTACATAACATTCACTATCTCATCCCTCCCACCTGTATAGATCTCCTCCCCTTGTTTTTTTACTTTTTTATTCCCACTCTCCAATCTGTAGACCTCCATTGTTACTCCCTCTTAAGCTAACCAGCTATACTAGACTTGCCCACTAGATGGCACCCTAATTCCAGACTTTTTCTACTCTTACCCTTTTTCTCTTTATCAACTACTTACCCCTGTTCTTACCTTCAGTAGTCCCCGAAGTGCTATTAGCTGTCTCTTTTGTTTTTTTCCTTCTTTTCTACTGTCCATTGATACCTCCCCAGTCCTCTCTCCCTCTTTCTTTTCTTTTTTTCCCATTTCCCCTGCACATTTACAGACTAGAGACACTTTCTAGACTCTATTCTTTTCCATTCTATCACTAGAACTAACCTAGCTGATTGTTTTCCATTAACTGATCAGTATCTGTTTCTACCCGCTCCGTTCTCCCAGTGGGCTCACTCCGCTTTCCCCCTACCCCCAATTCCCACCCACCCCCAGGGGTCCTACCTTTATATTTCCTATACCACACCTCTTCCTCCTCCTGTCACTCTCCAACCACACCCCTTCCTCTTACCAGTACCTTCTAACCACACCTCTTCCCCTCACCTGTACTATCTAATAATACCTAGTTATTAGACAATTTCCTCTTTACAATCACTCTTCTCTCTATCTTTTCTCCCTACAAACTCTCCTATTACCTAACTCCACAAATATTACCCTCTCACTACTCTCCTCCTAGAACACCATACTCTATTCACTCTCTCGTTTCCACGCAATAAACTTCTTTCTTCTACATACAAAGAACCTATATCTATCCAAATAATGAATACTCAATCCACCCCATCGTTTATCACATTGTTATTCACACTCTCACTATTACCTCCTTTAATCTTTACTCATGTTTTCACCTCTTTTGAAAATCCACTAGACCCAAACCAAAATTATCACAAAAAAGAAACCAGCTCTCCAAACTCACCTTTACTTTTTATTCATGCTAACATAACATCCTCAGCTAACTACATTCTTCCTAAATATCATAGAACTCTACACACAAAGTACAACAATCTAATCCCCAAAAAATGTCTGTCTCTATACAGCAGATTCAAAAACCCATACTATTTAAGCCTTCTACTCTATTTAAAGGATGGTGACATTCGTCCCCCAACAACTCCCATCTCTCTCCTCAACTTCAAAGAATCACCTACCCAAGCCCTTTCTAGACCATCTAACTCCCTATTAATTGCTCATCTTAACATACGCAATATAAACAATAAAGTAATTAAACTCCAAGCTCTAACAGAAATCTATTCCTTTGATATTCTCTGCTTAACAGAAACCTGGCTAAAACCTTCAACCAAAGATAATGAAATCATCCCACCTGAATATAATACCCTGAGACTAGACCGAACATCTAAGAAAGGTGGAGGGGTCACTATCCTATATAAACTTAGCTTACAATTAACCACTCATAACAGCAAACCACCTATAGACTCCAATGCAGAAATTCTGATCACCAAACTTCTTCTTAACAATTCCAAATCCATCTATGTCATCTGTATATATCTACCTCCTGGTAATAACATAGCAACCATGGAAAATATACTTTGCTGGCTTTCCCAAAACCTGCCTCAAGAAACCATAATCCTAGGTGACACAAATATTGACTGGACCTGCTTATGCAGTAACCTCCCCTCAAACCATATTAAACTTTATGGGTATTCCCAAACCATTACCTCCCCTACCAGAATAAATAAATCTAACAAGAAATCAAGCTTACTAGACTGGATCCTCATTAATCATGATCCTCACATCTATGACTCAGGAACTCTCCCTGATGATTTAAGTGACCACTCTCTTACCTATATCATCAGACATAAAATCAACTTTCCCTCCCCAACATCCATTAAAAACATCAGGTCTAAAAAGTACTTTAATCCTGAACTTTTCCAGATGGAACTAAGAGCATGCAACTGGTCACCCCTACAATACATACCTTTAGATGAAGCCATTAGTTACTTTAACTCTAATTTCCTTGCTATCCTCAACCACCATGCCCCAACCAGACTAGCTAGAACCAAAACAAAACATGCTCCCTGGCTTTCCAAGGAAACCAAACATAAAATCAATGTTAGAAACAAACAATGGGCAAAATGGAGGAAAACAAAAAATCCTATAGACCAACAGACATTTAGACAACTACGAAATGAAACTAAGAAAGCTATCACATCTGACAAAAAAAACTACTACCTCCAACCCCAAAAAGCCAGTCAAAAAAAGCCACAGAAATTTTGGTCTAATATCAACCAACTACTCCACCCAGGGCAATCCACTACTCCAAACCCTCAAAACACTGAACACAAAACACCAATAAATATAGCAAATACTTTTAACACCTTTTTTACTGATGCTATACAAACATTAGCTAGTCAACTATCACCTAACAACTTCACTCTACCTTCAAAAGAATCAACCTCACCCTCTACTTTTCGTTTTCAACCCATTCCAACATCATATGTTCTAACCCTGCTACAGAAACTGAAACCATGCTCCCCCTCAGCAGACCAACTACCTGCTGAATTCCTACAACAATTCGCCAAAGCTATTGCCTATCCCATTTCTATCCTGATCAACAGAACTATTACTGAAAGTTATATCCCCAGTTTATGGAAAATTTCCTATATTATCCCCCTCCACAAAGGAGGACAATCTACTGAACTCTCCAATTACCGCCCCATTACCCTCTTCTCACCTCTAGCAAAAATCATGGAAAAATTTATCCACAAACAATTGCTTGACCATCTAATACAAAATAACCTAACCAACTGTCAACATGGTTTTAGACCTTCACATAGCACTACTACTGCCCTTCTTTCCTTCACAGACTGTATCAACAACAACCGCAATCTTAACAAACTCTCTTTAGCCCTATTCATTGACCTGTCTAAAGCTTTTGACATGGTAAATCACCAAATTCTCATCATTATACTGAAATCCTTGTCACTAGATACATCCTCCATAAAATAGTTCCAGTCTTACCTGGATAAAAGACAACAGGCCGTACTATAGCACAAGTCTCTCTCTACTCACCTGCCTGTCAACCTTGGAGTCCCACAAGGGTCCATCCTTGGACCTCTACTTTTTTCCATATTCATCAATGACCTCCACCTTGCCATCTCCCAAGCTACATGCATACAATATGCGGATGACTCTACACTGATATGCTCAGCCCCCTCCTCCTCTGAACTTCTCTATCTTACTCAACAAGTATTTAACACAGTTGAGCAATGGTTCACACATAGATGCCTTCTCCTAAATCCCAAAAAGACTAAACTCCTTCTTTTCTCTCCTACTAAGAAATCCCCCCCATTAGATTTCTCAGTTAACTCTACCAATAAAACCATTATATCCCCTGAACCAACCACCAAATTATTAGGAGTCACCATTGACAATAATCTGAACTTTGATATCCATATTAACAATACCATAAAAACTGTCAACAAAAAGCTAGGCTCTCTCTATAGGATAAAATCCTTTCTCCTACCTTCAGCTCGAACCACAATAGCACACACTCATCTTATATCTTCTCTTCTCTATGCCTCACCTATTTTTACTAACCTATCAAAAAATAATCTTAACAAATTGGAAATGTCCTACAATAATATTGCCAGATTTGCAACAGGCGACCCATTTAGAACTCATCACTGCCTTAATTTAAAGCAGCTAGGATGGCTTGAACTACAAAATCTAATTAAATTTCATCAGCTAACTATAGCCCACAACACTCTTTACAAACCATCCAAAACACCTATTCTTTCCACACTAATCACTCCCTATAAAAACCTGGAATCCTTAAGGTCTTCTCAGAAACTTCTAGTACATACAACTAAAACAAACAATAAAGCTGGTGACTCCTTTTTTTCTAATATAGTTGGAAAAGCCTGGAACCTCCTTCCAAATGAACTCTCCACACTTCCTTCACTACCCTGTTTCAAAAACAAATTGAAAGTACTCCTCATAACTCATTGGTTATGCCAATGCTCTAAACCTGACTAGCCTAACTGTCCTTATATACTCTGATCTTCCAAACCCATTAACGCATTAAAAGCAACTCCTTCCTTATTAAACTATGTTACTAATTATCTCTTGAATACCTTGATTGTATTTGCATTCCTTTATTATGCCTGTATTTCTGCATTGTAAACTATAGATTGTACTTGCATCCTTTATTATGCCTGTATTCTGCGCTGTAAATTTTACGGTAATACCCTGTTATACATACTGTAAATAGCTTTTATCTATCTCATGTATCCTAAGATGTTGTGTTAATTGCATTGTCCTAGCTTTGGAGCTTAACTCCTCAGGCCTCTACTGAAAATGGACATGTATCTAGTTGGACTAGCCCGGTCAACAAATGTAAAATAAATAATAAAATAAATAAATTTCAGGTTAGAGGAAATAAGGATATAGGAGACTGAGGGCCAGATGTGAACTTGAGCATCTCTTGGTGACTCCCCCGTCAGGGGATTAGGCCAAAGAACCTGCTCTATTTGTTGTTGAGAGGAGAGGCAAACAGATTTTACCAAGGTTGACCCCATCAAAGGAATATTCTCTAGACCAATGCTTGATTGAGAGAACACTGCTGAGGCATCAGAATAGTTCTTCCAAGTCTGTCAGCTAGCACATTGTATTTTTCCAGGATGTGCACTGCTATAAGAAAGTGGTTAGAAGAGATCGCCCACTGTCACACTGTCCTTGCTTCTCAACAAAAGGGTAGCAGTGGGTTCCCCCCTGTTTGTTGATGTACCAAACCATCAACATGTTTTCTGTTTGGATAGCAAATGTCCCCAGGGGAAGAGAGTTCTGAAAAGCCAGCAAAGCTAAGAGAACCACCCTCATCTCCAGGACATTGATATGCAAATTGTTCTCTTCTGCGGACCATGTGCCTTGGACCGTCCATCCAAAGAAATGCCCCCCCCCCCAATTGGGAGACGTCCATGGTCACCATGGCTACTGGGGGTGGAAATACAAAGGGGCGCTCCTGACAAACTTCGTTGGACTGAATCCACCACAGCAGGGTGTCCATGCAAACTGAAAAAGAGGCTGTTGGAGAATTGAACACTGCAGCACTAGGGTCCTTTGAAGAACACGTACATAGAAATGAGCTGTGGCTAGGAGAGTAATAGAAACAGCCATTGATCCCAAGGCCAGAAAAAAACAGTTTTACTGGTGGAAAATGGTGGAAAAATATCTTTCTGACATGTAATCTTAAGGAGTGTACTCTGTTGGATGGGAAAAAGGTCAAATGACTGGTGGTGCTCAGTCGAGCTCCAATAAACTCCAACACCCGAACTGGTTGAAGGTGGGATTTGGTATAACTGACTGTGATTCCTAAAGACTGACATAAATGGAGTAGGCAGTTCCTGGCCTTTTAGAGGAGATGCCTGGTTGGAAAGGTGAGGAGTCAGTCATCTAGGTAAGGAAGCACCCTAAATCCGAGCATTCTGAGATGAGCTGCTACCACTCCCATGCATTTGGTGAATACACTGGGGGCTGTGTTGAGACCAAATGGCAGGGCTGTAGGTATCTCTTGGAGCATCTGTTCATTTTGATGTGCTAGTAAGTATCCTGAAGATCTATACAGCACATCCAGTAGTCCTTCTGTAGAACAGGTAGAATGGACTGAACTATGATATATGGAACTTGGAGTTCTTTACAAACTGATTTAGACTGCTGAAGTCCAGAATGTGTCTCAGGTCCCCTGTTTTCTTTGGCACTAAAAAAAACCTTGAGTAAATTCCAAATCCTTTCTGGTCTGGTGGGACCTCTTGGATGACTCTTGTTTAGCAGATTTTGAATTCTAGGGCTGGTAAATCCCACTGACTAGGTAGAACAATGGGGAGATGTTTCCATTTGGATGGAGGAATTTGCAAAAAGGGAATGAAATATCCTCTGAATATAACTTTTTTGCACCCAAGTGTCTCTCATGATAGAAGCCCAGGTTTCCGGGTGCAGAGACAAGCACTCTCTCACTGCCTCCAAAGAAGAGCAGTCGGGCAACCCTTCAGAAATGCCAAAAGGTTTTATTTGAAAAGGAATTTCTAAACCCTTGGTTCTGCGGGCCTCCTCTGCTGTGAAAGCAGCATCTTCCACTGGAATTTCCCCCTCTGCCTCTGGAGGAAATTTCCCCTCATGAGTCCTGAAAAGGACCTTGTGACTTGCAGAACCACATCTTTTTACCTTTGCTTTGATTCCTGAAAAATTATCTCTGCTGGGTAGAAAAGCAGATTCCCTTGGCAGACAATATCCTTCCATCTTGCTCACTATGGGAGAGTGTTTCTTTTACTGTGGGACCAAACGAGGAAGATCCATCAAAGGAAGCATTGATGAAAGAAGACTTAAAAGGCTCTGCAAAGTCACACAAGCACATCCAGGCATGTCTCCTGATGGCTATGCCTGAACACGCCATGAGGAACCTTCTGCTGCATGAGAGATTAACCTCATGGATGCACTGGAAACCGACTGAAGAGTGGCTAGCTGCGAAGAAAACTGTTTAAGTTCCTCCACTGACATGGACCCAGGAACAGACTTAGAGACTTCTTTAATCAAGTCTCTCTGTAATCTGGTAAATTGTGCCAAGTAGTTAACTGACGGCAGAGCACAGGCTGCTGAGGCATACACGCAGCCAATAAAACCCCACCTGGATATGAACTCTGAGGAACAACTTCATAATCCTATCCACATCAGCTTTAGACAGACATGGAGAGGATCTGATAGACAATGAAAGTGGGGGGAGGATGGAACAATCCTTTGGGTGTCTCTTGCAAGAATGGGGATTGCAGCCTAGGGGAAACAGACTCCAGAGAGAAGCAGAGAATACCCGAGTTGCAAAAGCATTAGCAGATTATATAAATCCTTTCTTTCTGTCAATCAATTTTTGAAAGAAATGAGGAAGCTGATGGCTAGATTTAAGATATACACAAAATAGTAAGGGCACGAAAGGGAGCTTTATTATTCAGATATCCCTAAAAGATGGAATGCCAAAAGGGGTAACCCACCACAAACAGTTGCAACTCTGAAACTGTCTTACTGTCAGAACAATAAATAAGTTAAGTCTACCAAAACTCAACCAAAAACAGCCAAAATAGCTGGTTTAAATGTAAACAGAAAAAAAGAATTTCAAAAATAAGTAAAGATCACAGTTAAGGGTCACCTGTATAAGAAATGATCTTACATTTCAACTGAACAAACCTCTACGTAGAACAGCTAAAGCAAAGTCTGAAAGAAATAGGAGGATCCATGGGCAGACATGCTGAAATGGCTAATAAACAACCCTTGCTAAAGGCGTAAACAAGCCACAGAATAATAAATCACACAAATGTTTGAGAACCAGAGGCAATAGTTTGAACAGAGCCCTGGTAATAGGTGAGGTACCAACTAGAAAATCCTTTCTCATGGTTAAACTAAGATTTCCTAGTAGCAGGATTTCTTTGCCTCATTTTAGTACCGGCTGCACGTTCTCATGAAAAAGGTGCCTAAAAGGTAACAAAACTGAATCGTCTACACGGCCGGCCTTAGGCATAGGCGAACTAGGCGATCGCCTAGGGCGCTGTACAAGAAGGCCTCGTAAAGGGCACAATTTGTGTTTATTTATTTTAATTAATTTACTATTCTTATTATGCAAACGCATAATGTTTGTTTGTATCTTTCGGCTTTTCCCGGTTAGGGGTCACCACAGCGGAACTCCGGTCCGCTAATGATTGGTAGTGGATTTTTACGTACCGGGTTACCAGCCCTGATGCACAACCTTCAACGAAGGCACGCCCCATTTACGTATGTCTCCACACAGAAGACGCTCTAGCTGAGAATCGAACGGGATGACGTCTTGCTATGAGGCGACAATGCTACCGCAGCACCACCACCGCAGTATATGCAAACGCATATTAAGAAAAGAAAGTAAATTAATTAAAATAAATAGGGTGCCGGAATCATAGGGAGAGGAGGGGACAGAGAGCGCCCCTCCCACTTATATACTTTCCAGGTTGGCCAGGACTTTAAGAACTAACAAAAAAAAAATCTTCACTCCACGGTAGTGGAATCGGTAGTGGAGTCTTCTCCTTTAAGAAGGAACATACGTGTGTCACGTGACTCACGTCCACGCACGCCAACATGGCTGCAAACACTTTCTACAGTTGCAACAGCAATAAACAAGCAGAAGGGTTAACGCCATGTGTACGCGTGTGGGCTATTCAGATTAAAAAGAAGGTAAGTGCATGAGTGTGTCTGTGTAGTTTACACTGGGCTTCTGTGTGCGAGAGAAAGTGTGTGTGTGTGTGTGTATTTCTGAGTTTGCATGTTTGGAAATAGCAGCTATTAATAAGGTTAAAAAAAAACACCAACAGCAAAGAAAATTAGAAAAAACAATTTCACCAGCACATCACCGGCAATTCTTTATTCAAAACAGCGATCTGGTACCTCGGCAATTCACCTTCATGGATCCAGATCGCTGTTTTAAATAAAGAATTGCTGGTGATGTGCTGGTGAAATTAATAAGGTTTGTCTAAAAGGATAGTCCCTTATGATCAGGTTGTATAAACTTTCAAAATGTGGCAGGGACTATAGACTCAGGGAACCCCACTACCTCAGAAGTCCTTCTGGGAAAAATGGATATGTAATTTTTGCCTCAAAAAGTTACTTATATATCTTAAACAGGGTCTATTTGCAGTGAATTCTAATGACTTCAACTCCTAGGTTTTAGATGAGTAAAGAAAGGTAACACTGTAGAAGATTGATTAAAGTACATAATCACCATATAGTTTTCTCACTGAGATGCAGAACAGCTTTGTACTGCTCTGTGCATTGATTATGATGTAAGCAGTTAACAGGTGATATAGATGAAAGAAAGTTTTACTATAAGAAATCAGGATAATAATGTTGATTGAATTACATCTGCTACTATTGTTTTTCTTAAGATTTGGATAGGGTTTAGCTTATAAAATAATTGCTTATTTTTCTGCTAACTAATTCACTGAAGAATCTTGTCAAACTAAATTTCCCTATACAGCTTAGCCAAAAGAAATGTGAATAAATTATGTCTTCTGCTGTTTTTTAAAGATTTGGATAAGATTTAGCTTATAAAATAATTGCTTTTTCTGTTGCCTATTTCATCATGGATTGCTGCAGGTGAAAAAATGGCTTTGATTTAAGATTTCCTTTTTTGATGAATCTTACAATGAGTGGGGCATTGTATTATTGAAGATCAGAGCTCTCAACCTATTATTTGCCCCCCCACACACACACACACACACACACACACACTTTATCCCCAACAGCTATCACTTTTTTCTTACAGCTAACAACCCTGGTCAATTTCCTTCTCCCCGAAGCCCATGTATCCATTGACAGAGTGCTGAGACATAGATCTCCATTGTCCATAATGTTATACAGTTCCCAGATTTTGCCTCACATTTTTTGTCTTGTCCATCTAAAATATTTGATCTGATAAATCACTGAGGTGAAATGTCAGTCAATAATGCATTTGATTTTCAGCCCTCATTTCCTTCAGAAAATGCATGCTAAGACAAATGCTGTTATTCTAGCAACTTTCTAAGTCTATAAGAGCAATATTTATAAAATCTGTCCCTGTTTGGGGACCTTTGACCCCCCCCCTTTATTTTAGGCTTCGTTCAGATTTCTTGTGCTAAGATGTTGAGAGTTAAGGAGGCATGGTATGTAATGTCCTAGTTGCTGATTTATTGGTTGCATTTTGAGAGGGGATAGGGGTTCTGCATTCCTTAGTGTGCCGTCCTTTGTTTAAGATGCCTAGTTACTATGAATTTGTCTGTTTCTCAGTCATTCTCTGTTGCAATATTATCAGTGTACCACTTTTTCTTTAATGCAGCCTAGGCAATTAATTCAAGGGCAGCAAGCACTGAATTTGTAGATGGAAAAGTGGAATGTAAAGTTCTTTGCCAGTAATAGCATCTTCATTAGTTACAAATCTCTCTAATGTATAATTATTCAGATGATGTTTACTTCTGCAGAGATTGTGCTTATTTACTGATACTGTTTGAGAAGCCTTTTACGGTTAAAATGTTCTGAAATGGGCAGGTTTGTCATTATTGGGTCATACATTTTGTTTCATTACTTACTGGAAAAATGTTCAAAACTACAAATTTAACACGCTGTAACAAGTGTAAATGTTTTCAGTGTGCAACTAGCTGTTTTTTGTTTATCAAATGGCACACTGTGTTGTAGAATGTGAAAGCAGCGTTAGTAGTATAATTGCCTTTGGTGCTGAAGGCTGTGGATTCCACACTCACACCATGTAGATGGAGTGTTGATATGCAGTGCCTATATGATTGTTGATTATTTGGTGCATTATAAGGGGGGATAGGGGTTCTACACTCCTGAATATGACCTTTTGTATGAGATACCTAGTGACTGTGAACTTGTTAGTCATTTCCTATTGCAATATTACCAACTTACCGATTTTTTAATGTAATATAGGCAATTAATTTTTCAAGGGCAGCAGGCACTGAATTTGTAGATAGCATTGATATGTAAAGTTGTTTGCTAGTAGCAACCTCTTCATTAGTTACATATTCCAAAGACATGCATCTGGAGCATTTCTCCCCGGGCCTCCGCTGAAAACAGGCTCTGTGGAACCTAGTCGGACTTTCCTGGTCAACAAATGATAAATAAAAAAAATAAATAAAAAAAATATTTCTTTAATGTGGAATTTAGATGATTTTACTTCTGCAGAGATTGTGCGTGTGGGGTAATATTGGTGGATTGTAATGACAGAAGTCTTGAGTGGCCCTTTATTCTTGAAATTTTCTGAAATGGGTAGTGTTTAGTTCATAAATTTTGTTTCATTGCTTATTAAAAGAATGTTTAAAACTACAAATTTAAAACATATTCTAACAAGTGGTGCTGTATTATACAAGGAATATAATTAGATACAATCAGGAAAGTGAATTAAAAAATAAATACATGGTGTGCATGGCCTTAAACAAATGTGTGCAAGGAGTCTGTTTTGAAAACAGCCCAAAGGTAAACTTAATTCTCCACCAACCAGATGCATTTCTATAAATGTGGGTTTTCATGCTGTTTCAATGAATGTTTGTTTTGCCATTTCAATGAATGAGTTTCAAGGGCAGAGAAGTTTACTGCTCATGTAAGTCTGTTTTCACTGTGAGACTGTATTGTTTGTTTAGCAATTGGCTATCTGTGTTTGTGCTATTTCAATATCTGTAATCATTGTAGAAGCAAATAATAGAACATAAGGGTGGTAACTGGTGAGATAACCAAATAATGGAACACTGGAATGGCTGAGGAGGGGCTGCTGCTGCTGGAGGTTGCTGCAGGAGGGGCTGGTCTGGGGTGGCAGTCTATTACCCTTCCTAGAACCCTATTTGACCATGACCTGGCTCTGGTATTTCAAGTAGAAAATACTTATGTAAAGGTAGTTGCAGTTTAACTACATTACAAGGTATCTTTTTCTTCCTATGCATTTAAATAATTTAAGGAAATCATTGGAGTGGCTTTCTTGGGGAATGACCAGTGGGTGTGGCTCAAATAGGGGTGTTTCATGAGTGTGGTGTAGGTGGGGCTTAAGGGGCGCCGTAGCACTACTTCGCCTAGGGCGCCATTTCGGCTAAGGCCGGCCCTGATCGTCTAGGCAGTCAGTTGAAGTTGTTTGAGACGGGGATGTATCAAGTAAGTACAACCAATCTGTGAGAAAGCCTGTGGTAAATGCTCCTGGCCAATTCCATAAGAAGTTAGACCAATAGCGAGTCACCACAATAATTTTTGAATACACCTTCCAAATCTTCAGCATTACTCTAGACATTAGTGGAAAGGGCAGAAGTGCCTAAATAAACATCTCTGACCATAAAAATAAAAATGCATCTGTTTCCCAGGCTTGCCTCCAAGGAAAACATTCAAAGAAACTTTATTGCCATTTAGGATCACACAAGTGCAGCCTAAACGAAATTACAAATGTCAGCTCACGAGAGAAATGCAGTGCAAATAACGTAGACATAGCGGTATCAAAGAATAACATAAGAAAGAAAATAACACATATGACATGCAAGAGGTAGTTCACATTACATAAGCACATTCAATACTCATCATCTAGTGATAAATAATAAATACCCACCACCAAACCCCTACACTGTTAAGATACAGAGTAAGTAGAGACTAGTGAATAGCAGCTGCTTAGTTACCATATTGCACTTGTTAACCTTAGATGTGACTCAGTATAGCCATCAAATTGCATAATAGTAATGCTGGCGGTAATTGCTCAGAGCAGCAGGATTACATGAAAAAAGAGGCTTCAGTGTATCAGGTATTATGGTTGGTGTCCGTATTAAGTCTCACGGCTGTAGGATACAAACTGTTCCTGAATATGGTGGTCCTACAGGGGAAGCTGCGGTACCTCCTTCCAGACGCAGGTTGTGACAACTAGTTGTGGGCCGAATGGGTGGAATCACCAAGTATTTTATATGTTCTCTTTCTTGTTCTTGTAAAGAAAAGCTCCTGAATAGAAGAGAGATTTGTGCCCATGATTTTCTCGGCCACCCTCACCACCCTCTGTAGTTTCTTCTTCTCAGCAACTGTGCAGTTGCTGAACCATGCTGTGAAGTTGCTAGTGAGGATACTCTTGATAGCTCCCATGTAAAAAGTGGTAAGAGCACAAAGTGGGAACCTGGCCTTTCTGAGCTTTCTGAGGAGATGAAGCCTCTGCTGAGCCTTCTGGTTGGTGTTAGCAGCCCAGGAGAGGTCATCAGAGATGTGAAGGCCCAGGAACTTGGTTGTTTTGACTTTCTCTACTACCTCCCCTTTGACAGTGAGTGGTTGGTGAACTGTTGCTTTTCTCCTGAAGTCCATAATCATTTCTTTCATCTTATTGACAATCAGGTCCAGATTGTTCCTGTCACACCAGGCAACCAAAGTGTTCACCTCATCCCTGTAGTTATGTTCATTCCCACAACTGTGGTATCATCAACGAATTTTATAATATAGTTTGACTTATGTTTTGCAGTGCAGTCATGGGTGAGGATGGTGAAGAGCAAGGGGCTGAGCACACAACCTTGGGGAACCCCAGTATTCAGGACTATGCGTTGAGAGGTGTTGTTTACAGCGCATGTCCACTGGGGTCTACCAATCAGAAAGTCAAGACACCAGGTACATAGGTGCTGGCTTATCCACCAGTTGCATCGGCATGACATGGTTGAATGCAGAAATGAAGTCGATGTACAGCATCCTTACGTAGTTGTTCCTCCCTTCTAGGTGTTTTAATGCAAGGTGTAGCATGACTGCTATAGCATCCACAGTCGATCTATTTGCCTGGTAAGCAAACTGGAGTGGATCAAAGGACTTAGGCTGACTTGCAGATAGATGTTTCTTCACAATCCTCTCAAAGCACTTCATGACGTCTGAGGTTAAGTGAAACCTGGTGCAGAATTTGTTTAGTTGTCTATTTTAAAAAAAAGTAAACAGATCTACTTGAGGTGTTTCCCACAAGTTGATAAATTCCTGGAAGTCCCTCTCATTCAATTTCCATTCATAAGGGTCTGTCCTGGCCTGCTCAGCTTGTCTGCCACTACAGTTTACCCTGACAGAATGTCAGATGCTTGGAAGGTCAAAGAATTTTGAAGAGCTATATTCTAAGCCATCATAGCCAGCCTGCAAATGGAGCAAGATCTGGTGTTTTCTGAAATCACCTGTAAAGGTCCAGAGGAGCACAGATGATGAAAAGGTTTTAGAGCATAGATCAAAGACAACATTGCGCTGACATTTATATGCTTTATTCTGCCTGACAAGCTCTACAGATCTTGTACCTTTACCCAATAGAAAATGTTCCCCAGGCAAAATCTGAGGCATCTGTAGTTACAGATTAATTTGGGATAGGAGGAGGAAAAAAGAAAGACCTCAATTTTGCGTAATTTGTAGCCTCCACCAATGCAGTTCCTTCCTGATAAAGCCCAAAACTGGAACTTGAAATTCCAGAGAATGAAAATGTTGTGTCCACATGTTACCACTGAATTTTTCTTATGGGTAACCTGGCAAGAAGAATCATGAGAATCATGGAAGCCATGAACCACAGAATCCTAAAACACTCCCTGGCTGAAGTGTGAGACTAACTGGAGAAGCTCAGGAAAGTTTACAAATAGGAAATCCTTTTGCAGAGAAGTTCTATAAGGCAGCCTAAAAACACAATCCTGTGTGATGGAGTCAAGGAGGATTTAGGAGTATGTATCTGGAATGCCAGATTAGTATGGAGTGAAGAATGTTATGGACTCCTGACATCTTGCAGAAGACTGTGGAAAGATAAGCAACACATCTAAATAGGAAAATATGTGAATGCCTGATAACATGACTCACACATAGAGAATATGACAAATTCTCTGAAGCCTGTCAATGGGAATATGCTAAGCATCTTTTAGGACTAGTGTTGCTATAAAACTCAGAAGGAGAATAACTGGTTGTTGTTGTGTCTTTCGGCTTTTCCCAGTTAGGGGTTGCCACAGCGGAACTTCGGTCCGCTAATGATTGGTAGTTGATTTTTACGTGCCGAGTTACCAGCCCTGATGCACAACCTTCAATGAAGGTACGCCTATTCACGCATTTCTCCATGCAGAAGACGCTCTAGCTGAGAATCGAACCGGACAGCGTCTTACTGTAAGGTGACAATGCTACCGCAGCACCACCACGAATGACTGGTAACAAACCAAATTTTGATACTTTCACAAACAGGTTGACAAAGGAAAGAAATGCAACTGGTCTCCAGGAAAGCTTGTTTTTTGGTACCAGAAACATTTTGTAGTAGAAGCCTTCCCCCTTTCATCTAAAGGCACTAGTTCTATGACTCCAAGGGTCAATATGTGTTGAAGAACCTGAAGAAATGACTGTCTGGTTGAGAGGTCGGAGAGGAATTCCCTTGAAAAGAGATATGTGTATCCCGTACCAAATGTAACCCTCCTGAATCAATTTTAGCACCCATTAATCTGAAACAATCTGCTGAAAAAGGGGAAGATTGACAGCCAGTTTTCAGGACAGATTTAGAGGCACAGGGGTAGGAAGGAAGGGGTAAAAATGCTGGCATTTTCATTCTAAAGATGCAGTCTGTCCTTTTTCCTGAAAAGTTCCCTGTTGTTTATTTCTCCCCTCTTGCCATTACCTTCTGGTTTCCTGTTTGCCAACAGATGGCAGATATTGCCTATTTTGTCTTTTGAAGGAAGCATAGCTCTCACCCCCTTACTGCATGAAATCTGGACAAAGCTTAAAATAATGCAGGGGGGGGCAAAGGCCCAAAAATAGGGACATATTTTAAATATTGCTCTTATAAAATTAGAAAGTTGGTAGACTAACAGGATTTGTGTTAGAATGTATTTTCAGAAGGATATGAACCCTGAAACTCAAATGTATGCCATTATTTAGTGACTTCAATCCTCAGTGATTTGCTAAAAGACCACATATTTTATGAGGAACAGATCAAAAATATGGACAGTCTGCAAAAATTTGGACAGTTGAGAGGTATGGAAGGAAGCAGAGATTTGTAAGATTTATTTTGCGGTATTTGAAAAATGTTATAAACTCCCTGAATCAGTTTTCCTCTTCCATCAAACTGTTTGTGAACTTGAGTAGCAGAAGAATAAAGCAAAACATTCTTATTACAGTAGAGTACAAAATCTCAGACATTACCACATCAGAAAACTTTTGATTATATACCCAAGCATATCTTCTAAAAACAGAAGCAGTAGTAGTGGCCGTAAACACACTATCTGCTCAATAATGCATACTCTTCAGAGCATGATTAGGCACCTGCGACAGGTTAGAAATAATAGGATTCAGACAGGACCTACCTTCTGAAGGAAGTGAGGCCAAACGATCCCTCAAACTGTCTACAAAATTAAGAATTTATTTCTTTGCATTACGCTTTGTTGTTGCTTCGGCCTCAAATTGCAGACAGCTCATACAATACAGGAAAACAACATGACTATTTAACAACACAGTAACAGTAGACAGTTGCCCTGAGATAGATTATTTCCTCATATAACTAGTAGTAGCACTCAGTCAATATTGCACATGTAGATATTGCACAGAATATGAGACTTAATTATTCTAGTTGCAAAGAATGTTATCTTGCCTCCTGATTACTGCACAACAGTAAGGGAAGAACCAGCCTAGCTATTGCACAGAGAAGTTTTTCCTTCAGCTATGTAACTGACTGATCAGATGTCCTGTTATTGCGTATATTATTAGAGTGCAACAGTCGGATTAGTTGTGGAAAGAAGCTCCTACTAAATCTGGGTGACTTGCAACACATGTTGCAATAATGCCTGCATGAAGACAAGCAGGAGAACAGTCCATAAGCAGTGTGAGTGAGGTCATTGATTATCTTCTTGGCTCTACCTAGACACTGAGCCTCATGCAGGTCCTGTAAAGATGGGAGCGAGGACCCTATAATCCTCTCCACTACCCTCACCCTCCATCGGAGAGCCTTGCGGTCTGAAGTCTTGCAGTTCTCATACCAAACTATGAGACTGCTTGTCAAGGTGCTTTCGACGGTACCTCTGTAGAAGCTTTGAGGACAAAAGGAGGAAGGTTTGCTTTCATTAGCCTTCATAGGAAGTGGAGAAGTTGTTGTGCATTCTTGACAAAGTAGTTAAGTGTTTGTCAACCATGACAAGTCCTCAGAGATGTGCACCACCAGGAATTTAGTGCTCTTCACCCTCTCCACTGTTTCCCCTTTAATTCTGAGTGAATTATGGGCTTCCTGAGTCCTCCTGAAGTCCATTATTAACTCTTTGGTCTTATTTACATTCAAAGCCAGATTATTGATGTCACACCAGTCGATCAGATGGCTCACATCCTCTCTGTAAGCTGTTCATCAACATTGCTGATAAGACCTACAACTGTGGTACCATTCACGAACTTGATGATTTGGTTCAATCTGTGCCTAGCAATGTGGTCATGCGTCAGCATGGTGATGAGTTGTTTTTACCCATGCATACTTTTTGGGTCTGTCAATGAGAAAGTATATAAAATCTAGCTGCCTTTTTGGGGGCTGAAGAAATAGAGTCAGGGTTACTGAAGGCAGTATTTAACACACCCTAAAAGTCTGGCATAATAGGAGGAATGGGTGTATCATGTGGCATATCCACTTGCAATGCATTATATCATCTCCTCAGTTCAGGGGAACTTGTTTCCATAAAAATACTTCATTCATCCGAGAGAAAGTCTCAGAAAAGGAAAATTCCTTGAAAGGAGTTGGAGAAGAACAACTTTCCTCTGAACCACGACCTTAGGCTTGAGAATCTTCAAGGAAAGAAGCCATGTCTTTGTCAGACTCCTTTGACATGTTTTCCTCAAGAATTTATTTACCCCTTATAATGCCTGAAACAGATTTCTCCTCTTCAGGAATGAAAACCTGTGGTAAACTCCTGGGGAAGGTTAAAAATCATCTTTGTCCTTAGATGAGCAATGTCTAATCCCCTGTTTCTTTCTTTTAAGGACATCTCTGGAAAAAGACTGACCAGGAGATGGCACTTTATCCCAGGCAACAAATCTCCTTCCCCAGTCACAATGGGAATAGCCTTCCAGAGAAACTCGCAGACCTAAAGAAGATCTTTCTCCCATGCCTTGACTGGGCACTGGAACAGCAGCAAGGGATGTGGCTAGCCAACAGTTCATGGTGGCAGAAAGAACTATACCATAGGAACTTGGAGAAACTAGTGAGTGATCTGAAGAACAAGGAATGGCCACTGCAGAATCGCCGACCAGCAGATGAGGCACAGTCTGAGCCCGCAATGTAGGCAAGGACTCTTTCTTCTGTTGATTTTTTCTTTTTAGGTAGACTGGAAGAAGAAACATCGGGACTGGAGTAAATATATATGCTGCAGCTGAGGAAGAAGCCTGATTGCTGGTAAGTGCTGCTGTAATGAGGCGATCAGAAAATAAATTATATGAGAAGCGTTCACAAGCAGCACACACATTTATACTTCCCCACAATGTTTCATTTCAAAAACAACATTTCCAGTCAGAAAGTACAGTTGTGTGAAATCTTACCATAACAGCAGACATCTTTCTTTTCACTGTTGCAGCATTCATAACGTGAGATCTACTACCAAGGACAGCCCAACATCCTGCCAGTACATACCAAAGCCTTTACATCCTCCTGGCATCGTACATCAGATGTATGGTCCCAACATTGGTGTAGGGCATAAAGGTGACATATGAATGCTCCATACTCAGAAATGAAGTGTCACAGGAGAACTACAGTGACCCCAGTAGAGAACATGAACATACAGAGGGACAAAAAGTAGAAGAGAGAGTCAAAGACCTCTCGGCCAGCAAAGAGTTCCCAATAGAAGAAAGAAAACAAAAGGGGCTGGAGGGAGGGACTGAATACGGCAGCAATAAAAACAAGGACATCTACTGTTATGGTAGGATTTTATACAACTGTACTAGGTCCTACCATATCACTGTTGCAGTATACATAACATGTGGGAGATTAGCAAAGCTACTGAAAAGGATGGGAGGAGGAAGGCACAGAGGAGCTCCTTCCACAAACCGAAGAAGGATAGTTCTGTCACATCCTGCCCTGGCTCTGGAAATGACATCCAACTTGTAACTTTTGGTAAAAGTGTGAACAGAGGACCAAGTGGCAGCATCAAGGATGGATCTAGGTTCATAGGTGTTTACTAGGCTAACAACCACAATGGTCTTTCTAAGCATCCCAAATATCTGGACAAGTTCTGGTACCCTTGATAAATACAAGCAGAGGCTTAAGGGATGAAACATATACAAGCAGGGGCCTGGGAGATGAACCATTTACATGCTGACTGTGTCTATTAGAGAAACAGGTGCCAAGCCAGGAATTAATTTCATGTTTCCTATCCAACTGCCAAAATTACACTTGAATCGGGTTAGGGAGGAACTCTGCTTCACATGAATGAATGATAGATGACAATATCCAAATCCTTGAAGAAAGCTTCAGAAGAGGCCACTGCCCTTGTAGAATGAGCCCTAACAAAAGCAGAAAGTTGTTTTCTGTGAAAGGAATAACAAAAATAAATGGTATTAGAAATCCACAAGGAGATAGTTTGCTTAGAAACTGCCAAACCCAATGTTGTGGCATCAAAGGAAGGAAAAAGCTGTTCGGATTTGCAGATAGCCTTCATTTTATCCAAATAATACCTGAGCTGTCTTTGAAGATCCAAGATGTGAAGAATCTACTCACTAGCAGGCTGCAGTGAAAGAAAAAAGGAAGGAAGCTGGATAAACTGGTTAAGAGACAATTCACTGGCCACTTGGGGCATAAATAAAGGATTACTATGCAGATACACCCTATCCCTATGAAAAATCAAAAAGGGAGAAATAGACATCAGAGCCTGAAGTTCAGAAAATCTCTATGCTGAAATAAGGGCAATCAACAAAACAGTCTTCCAGGTGCAGTGTTGCAAAGAAGAGGAGGCTGTCTCAAAAGGATCCTGTGTGAAGAGTTTTTCAAGGACATAATTAAGGTCCCAAGTGAGAGGAATAGCTTTTTCTGTAGGTCTAATATGAAGGACGCCTTTAAGGAATTGTTTGACCTCAAAATGAAAGGCTAAAAGTGGGTTCAAGGGCAGACATGCCCAGACTGCTGATAAGCAGTGTTTAATAGAAGAATATGCTAAGCCAGAATGGAGCAGTTCACACAAGAAAGGACCAAAGGGACTCCACTGAAAAGTGATCCTTGTGATGCTTGAGACCCTCAGAAACAGAAAATCTGTTCCATTTAGTCATATAGGATTTTCTGGTAGTGGGTTTCCTGGTCTCCTGCAGAACCCTAAGCATGACCTCAGAAAAGTAGTGTCTAAATGGGATCAAACTCCTATCACACAAAGTGTCAACTGAAAAGTGGACAAGTGAGGGTGAATGACAGACCCTTTGTCTTGTGTGAAAAGATCCATCCAGTGAGGTAACTTGTGATGCTTGCCCCTGGCTAGGAGGAAGAGGAGGGGGGATCAGTGCTACCTGGGTCAAAAGGGAGTTACTAGAAAATTCTTTAGGAGTCCTTCCTGCTCTTGTTCAGGACCCTGGGAAGAAGAGAAAGTGGAGGGTAAGCATACTCCCTCTTCTCCCAAGGAAAGGACATGGCATCCTCCTGCCAAGTCAGAGGACTTGGGACTCGGGAACAGAAACAAGGAAGTTGCCTCTTCAGAGGGGAGGCAAAAGGATTACCCACCAATGTACTATGCCCAAAAACATCTCTCTGTGAAACATACATTCTTGAGGTTGTGACCTGGACCTGCTCAGTGAGTCTGCTACTAAGTTGTGTTCTGAAGGGATGAAGACTGCCTGAAGGGTAACCTGATGGCAGACAGTCAAATTTCTGAAGGGCTAGTCTGTAAAAAAGATAAGACTTTGTGCCCTCTGTTTGTTGATGTACCACATGATTATGGTCTTGTCTGTAAAGACTTTTAAAGGGCCTGGAGACCAAAAAGAATAGAAGGCATGAAAAGCATCATTTTTTTTTAATTGATATGGTCTGCCTCTGACAAAGGGGCCATAAACCCTAAACCCTCAGATTGTCGGAAGAGGCTCCCCACCCCAGATCAAAAGCATCTGCGAATAGCTCCTAAGTAGGAGTAGGAGCCATAAATGGCTGTCCTGGATAGATGGACATCTGAATCCAATACTGCAACTTGAGTTTGAGACAAGGAAGTAAAGGAACAGGAAACTCCAGAGAGTGGCAGTGCTGGAACCAAACCATCTTTAGTTACCATTAAAGTTTCCTCATGTGAAGCTTGGCAAAGGGAAGCATGGGATTGGTAGTTGCCATAAACCCCTGGATTCAGAGAAATTCCCTTGTAGAAATAAGAGAAACAAACAGTAGAGACTGAAGTGGTTGTCAGAGAGAACCTTGGAAGAAGGAAGAGAAGCCAACACTGGAACGGTTTGAATTCCACAACCCAGAAAATGTGGCCTTGAGAAGAAGTCAGACTGGACTTGTGGAGAAAGAACATGGTGAAGTTCAGATCCTGCAAGAGCCTGGTTTGGGAGGAAACCTAAAGAAGCAGGTCATCCAGATATGGGAATATCTGGATTATCTGAAGCCTGCAAAAGGCTATGACATGGACCAGACATTTGGTGAACACATTTGTGATCAAAGAAAGTCCAAAGGGCAAAGCAGAGAACTGAAAATGAGAGGAAGAATTATAGAAATGTAAAAACTTCCTGAATACAGGACTACTGAGACCAGAAAAGCCTGTGGAAGTAGAGGGGAAACAGGATCTGGAGGGAAAGCAAAAAAAAAAGGAAGAAATCTTTAGAAAGGTACTTAGAAAGTAAAGATCTAGGACCAATCTCCAGGATCCCTCTTTTCTGGGAAGCACAAACATTATGGAGTAAATCCTTTTTCCTCTTTGGGATAATGGAATGGGTTGAATAATGTCCTGATACAGTAAATCCTTCAGAACTCCAGAAAAATAAGGAAGTTAGTCTGGAGGAGGTTGAGGAAGGCTTGAGAAGGAGGTAAGGGATTTCCATATCATAAAATAAATGTGACAGATAATGGACAAAACCCAAGAATCTGAAATTATCTTTTGCCAGACTGGGAGGGATAGTGAAAGCCTGACAGACAGGGAAATATGGCCAAGAGGAAGGAGGGGAAAACATGTTAGATAGAGGAAACTTTATCCTGAAAAGGGGACTTTTGAATTTTAGAAGTCTGGGTGGGTTTATTAGCAAAAATACACTCATGAACCCTCTTCCCTTTAGAAGGCTGACAAGGTTGCCTACGCACAAAGTTAAACATAGAAAGACAGTTTCCCTGAAATATGGGTATGGGAGAAACAAAGATTTGTTTAAGATCCTGCATCACTTTATTTTTATCTGACAGAGTCTTAAACAAGTCAGCAGCAGCTGTAGCAAACAGATTCTGATTGTCCAAAGGAGCATCTAGGAGCTTGGCCTTAATATCAACAGGCAAAACCTGGAGGCAAAGCCAAAAGTACCTCCTCATAACTGAACCAGAAGCAGCAGATCTAGATGATGCATCAGCTGCATCACAACTGCATTTGATGGTGTGTCAGGCAACATGAGAAGCGGAACTTCATTAAGAGAGGGCAGCAGTCTTTCCTTCAGATTCAGGAGGGTCAGGCAAACCTCCCCCAAGCTGTGACAAAAGGGCCAAAACATACCTTGTTGTATGGGCTGGATAATTAATGGCCCCGAAGGCCAGATTGGCAGAAGTGTACACTTTTTTTCCTAACCTCTCCATAGCCCCACTGTCTTTATCAGAAGGAAGGAGTTTGGAAGAGAGCAAGAGCTTTGATGGCTTGTCAGCATAAAGAGGGCCACAGCATGATCTGAAGAAGACACTGTAGAGGTACTTAAAGGCCTCAGTAATTACGGTCAAGCTTCTTAGGGGCCAGAGGTTGGGAATCAGGCACCAAAGAAGCAGCTGCAAATAGATCAATAAAGCATCCAACATAGGGATGGACAGCAGAAGGTTTAGGAGATTCCATCTGCAGCGGCTCATTATACATCTTTTGAATATCAGAATATCAGAGACTTGTGAGCAGTTCCACTTAAAATACTCCATCATGCAAACTACAGTGTTCCCACATCATAACCCCTCGAAGAGAGAGTCAAGACTCAAGGAAACCTCTTCCTCAGACCCATATTCTGAAGAAGTTGTAATTTGTGAGGAGTAAGCCAACTATTCATCCCCTGAATGCACCTCATTATCCCTAGTTCTTTTAGCTGGAGTAGAGGACCAAGGAGAATCAGGAACAGACACTCCTTCACATGGTCTTAAGACCATCAGAACAATCAGCAAACATGCCATTCCCGCTGAGGATCCTCAGCAATGGGAGGACTGTGCTTAGCTCTTTTCTTCATCTTCAGTGGGATGTCTGCTCTGACCAACCTAGAAGGCTCAGGGCCATGCCTAGACTCAATAAGAGTACCAGGGACCTCTTTCCTCACCATAATATGGGGAATCCCCTTAGGCCATTCAGAAATTATTAGCCATGGTTCCTCATCAAAGTCCATCACGGACATTTTCACTGCCCCAGAGGGCGTGCAAGAAGCTGGTTCCATGTCAGCCTCAGATAGGGTCGTAGAAGAGGAAACTGGTGTCTGCACCAGACAGTCTCGGGGTCTTCACTCACCTCAACAGAGACAGACGTCCGACGGAGGCTGGATGGCAGCCAAGTCAGACAGATACGTCTTAGTCTTCTTTTTAAGAGACAGCTGTACCTTGGGCGGGTGGATTCAGTCATGGTATCCTATGCTGGTTCTCAAGATAAATAGACAGAGGGGACAGATGGCTGCGAAGTGTTTTGGGAAGAAAGGCCTGAAAAATAGTACACTGGGAATGACCATGTGAAGCACCTAGGCAGAAAAAATATTTCTCAAGACGGTCCTTATGGGGAATCTGCTTTGCACACTGACATTTTCCCTTCTGGATGACATGAACCCTCATTACACAAGGAAAGGAAGAAAAAAAGGAACCCCAACAGGGCACTTATATGTAAATAGCTCAGTAGAAACCAGCTCAGCGAAGGACATTCAGACTAATGTTCAACTGTGGCGTTTGGACTAACAGCAAAAAATTGCAGAGCATGGAGCATTTGTACATTACCTTTATGCCCTACACCTGACTGGGAAGCACATATCTGGCATATAACCCTAGAAGGATGTAAAGGCTTTGGTATACTGGCTTTATGTTGGGCTATCCTTAGCAAGAGATCCCACATGTTATGAATACTGCAACAGGGATATGGAAGGACATTTCAAAGTCCCTTTCTCTAAAAGTGACCTGACAGAAATTAAGTAATGAATGTAAATTGGCACAGGTACCAAAAACACAAAATAAGTTTCCAGCCCTGGAAAAACACATTCTGACCCTTGAATTCAACACTTTCCATTAAAATACCTCAAAAGCAGTACATTTTTATCACATAAACAGCCCCAAATAATCAATAACAAGCCCCTTTCTAAAAATAGTGGTTCCTGATAGAAAACTTCCAACATTCGTAAAAGTCTGGTATTCTGAAAGTGGAAAGACAGCTTTACATTAAAGAATTAAATATGAAATTCTCTTAAAATGGTAATAAATTCTGTGAGGCTGGGTTCCCCATGGGCAATCTAAAGCCAACTGCTGCTCCTGTGAAGACTCAGATCTGCTTTCTCTCAAGATGGCAAGAAAGCACTAAAGTTGTCTGCCCTCTGACAACTGATTTCCCTCCAAGTGCTTGTCCAATCAACAGTCAAGAGCTTAGGTAGTTCAAGGAGCCAGAGGTTTTGAAGACTGGCTTGTTGTTGTATTCTAGGCAGAATACAACCCAAATATCCAAACGCTACTGCAGCGGTGAAAATGATGAGCATAAATAAAGACAAAGAAGTCTTCAGTGGACTAAAGTATTCCTGGCATGACCCTTCAGATGTGGGAAATCAAAGAAAAATATATGGGACACTGGCTGTTAGCTACAAATGTGAAGAAGTGGTACAATACTTTGCTCCACAGACAAAAATTATTCTTGGTTACTGAAAGACCCAGAGACAATTCAGTGGGCTTCCAGCTGAGTCTGTCCTCTAAGGAAATTACTTCCCTAGGAATGCGTGGCAATCAAAGACTGATGAGAACTAGTACTTGCTGTCATGGCTTCTCAACTCTGATGTAGATTGTGTCCTTTTCCTTGCTTACTTGCTGATGTGCCAGACAATAGCCATGTTGAACAAGTGGAGAGTAATGTCCCCTGAGAGAAGAAGTCCTGAAAGGCTAGCAATGCCAGAAGAACAGGAAATGTATTTGTAGTACGTCTAATATGTTATAATTATTTAAACTACAGATGTTTTGGTTTTATTTTTGAAGACAGTAAAATTATTGCTCTTAAAATGTTTTGTAATAATTTGGAGTTTTTCTTCCTGAGCCTCTGCTGAAAATGGGCTTCTACCCAGACAGACTTTCCTGGTAATCAAATGACAATCAATAAATAAATAAAACAGCTCTCATCTCTAAGACATTTATATGGAGAAGTTATTCCTGAAGGGACCAGGTACACTGGACTGTCTAGTGTCTACCTACTTTAACATCTGATGTCAGAGTAATCTGCAATTGAAGTAGATTTTTAGCCACTGCACAAGTGGGACCAATCACAAGGGAAGACATGCCTGTAAGCCTTTGATATTTTGAGCTGAAAGAACAGAGATCAAAACTCTCAGATCACTGAATCCAAACAATCCACTGAAGTAACCTCATATGAAGACTAGCATTATGCACCATAACACCTGAAGCTGCCTTAAGGCCTATGGTTTAGAGGCAAGTCTCAGATCAAAAAACTGAAATGGATGAATAAATCCCACCATTCTCTGCAGGGGAAATGAACTTGTCCTGGGGAAGGAAGGCATGGAAAAAGGTTGTGTCTAAAGAGCGACTGTTACAATGGGGGGGGAGGGGGTCCAGAAGGAGATTTACAAGGCCCACTATGACCATCAAGATCACATGATCTCCAAAATAATATGAGTTGAGACTCTCTCTCTCTCTCTTTTGAAACAAATCAGTCAAGGTGGGAGCAATGGGGAGACAGTTGTCTAAATAAGAGAAATCTTAGTTCCTTGCAGATTCTGGTGAGCTGCTACCACAGACAACCACATGGCAAACACCCTGGGGGCAGAGGTGAGCACAAAGGAAAGAGTCATAAATTGACAATGATCAGCTTCAACTTACACACCTGCTGAACTCTGACAGTCTTGATATGATGACAGGCAACTTGGAAATTCAAAGAGAACATCTAGTCTCCTTTTAACAAACAAGAAAGGATCAACAGCTCTGTAACCATCTGTGAGGTTTCATCAAGACAAAATAATTGAAGCCACTGCATTCCAGTACGGGATTAATGTATTTTCTTTTCTTTAGCAGCAAGAAATAATCTGGATGATATCCTATGGCTTTCTGGTCTGATTGCTGCTGTTTGCCTGTAAGCAGACTGTAGGCTACTCTATACTGTACTGAAAGAATGGTTTGGCGGGTGGGATTTGATATTGATAGCAGTAAGGATTTTACTCCTTTCTCCATATTCTCAAAATACCACTGCACCTTTTTTCTAGAGGGATCTGTAAAAGAAATGTCTAAGAAAGTTACCTTAGGGCCCTCAACAAAGTCAGTTAGGCAGAGCCAGGATTACTGGCATAGAAAAATGCCAGATCATGCAGCCTGTACAACTCTCTCAATCACAAGATCCAGTCTGCTCAATGCACCAATCTTCAGAACACAACAACTTAGGCAAATCAGCTCATATATACCAACTCAATGCATGTACTCAAGCTCAGTGTATTAGCTTAGCTTGATAGCTTTTGTTGATGTCTCTGATATCACATAATAGGATCATTTAGTGGAAATGAGAAGTGAGTTAGCTCCTTCTTCATTGTCTAGATCTTCCACAACTGAGTCCAAAGGGGACTCACTATGTTAAGTTTTAGCCAGAAGCTTTTTGGGTTGCCTGACAGATTTCAGTACCTCCTGGTAAAAGGCATGGATTCAGAGAACTGAGAAAGGCTAGAAGAAAGTTGATCTTATTGTGGGAATTCCTTAAAATGACTGCGGCAGAGGGAAAACTAGTCTCTGATGTCAATGGCACCCCAAAAAGATTCACGTTTCAGACTTCCAAAATTCTAGAAGGATTTAAAAGCACGCTCAGAGACCAAATTTGTCAAGCAGCGTTTTTTTAATGTCCTCAGTTTTATACTGAAGCCATTTGTTATTAAATGTGTAATTACTTATAGCACTTTTGCCAGATTATAATGATATTAATGTTTTGGAAAATAATATTTGTATTCTTGGCCCTTACTAATGCATGAAGACAGGAACTATACTGAGCTACCAGAAATAGTTATGTTGTGATATTTACCTTTTCAATATTAATGTAGCTATAGCAGCTACAGTTGATTAAAGCAAAAAAAAAAAACATATCTACAGAACATACCTGGCCATTCTTGGAAGCAACTCAAACATTGTATCAAGGACATTCCTATATCTCTGCTTTAGTTTGAACAACCTGAAACAAATAAAAGAAAAATAATATCAGCAATTATGACAGAATTCTACAGAAACAGACTGCATGTTTGCACAAATACAAAAATGTTCTATAGATCACACATGACACAAGGCAACACACCACAGAATAAAATACAATCCACTGTCAAAAAATTGTGTTGCGTTTCCCAAGTAAGTCTTAAAAACCAGTCAATGCACTGATAAATAAGTGAATAAAGCAGAAGGCAGATGGTTCTATAATAATTTGTACTAGTTAGATAAAGCTATCAATTGTCAGCTGTCTCAGTGGTATAAAGAGGTAAAGCCATGACTGTACCCTAGACAATCCGAGTTTGACTAGCAGCACAGGCATTGGAGAAGTCAGTAACAGACAGTGAGATGGCAGTGAAGCAGCTGATGCTGGTTCACCTACCCATGGCAAAGGTGAGTAGGTTAAGGTCCTACCATGAAAACTGCATCTAGGAAAAGGCCCTGTAACACAATGCACAGGGGATATATATGCATGAGTCTAGCTAAGAAGTGTATGTGCTCTAGATGAGCAACAGCCTCAGTCAGCCAATGCAGGGGACAGGTTTAAGTACAGAAATCAGGAACAATTCAATCCTCTCAAGAATGACGGACACCTGAAGCATGAAGCTCAGTCCATAATCAAGGTATATTGCAGGAACTTTAATCTTCTTTTGAAGAAGGAGACCTTTTATGGCATAGTGTGGGGGCGCTGCATTATTAGGTGGTCTGACAATTAACGGCATGCAGGTGATAAAGGCTAATACAATCTTGAAGGAGGAGACCCCTAACAAGGTGATGTGGCATGCTACACTGCAGGATGGAAAGGGCGAGAACAAATCGGTCAACTGGCACTCCAGAGGCTTGACAGTCAAGAAGGATAGGCCTCTCAAAATTATCAAATGTTGATTTGATTACTTAATTTTCTGTTACTGAACATCTGGGAATCAAAAGTAACTTACAAAGCAGAGGAGAGGCCTCCCTGACCCCCTTATTTTGTATAATCAACTCGAGTCTCACAGTATGAATGGGCAATATAACATACGGCAATGAGGGTAAAACACAGCACCCTTCCTTCTTTCCCTTAAGGTCTACCAGTGACTAGCATTCAACACCTGATCATTTTGGTATACCGATTTTTTTACAAGTAATAACTGATAAATGTATCCCAACAAAGCGAATGGTACCAAGATAACTGTTGGTTTTGCAAGCACCTAATAAATCTGCTTATGTTCAAAATGATCTAAATCAGTACATGTTTTCTGAAGTGTCTTTTCCCTCTATGCCTATCAGTCATGAGCCTCCTTTCTAATGGGCTTTACCCTATTTATTCTGCCATCATTCAAGAAGTCCCTGATATAGAAGTTCAAGCAAACCAATGGTGGTGATCATCCTGGCAGCTATGGAGGTGTTTTGTGCCCTGTCTTGTATATGACAAAGCGAGAAAAGAGACGGTTTCTATTTTAGGTCCTAAATGTGCCAGTGGTAGCTTACATGAATGCCTGCATTACCACAGGGTCTGACTGCACCCACCTCATACATGTAAAAGTAAAGCTCCCACACTAATGACTGTTATTGTTAATGGCTTGGTAAGAAAAGCAAATGTCCCAGTTAATGGCTGCAACTTCATCACTTGCAATCTTCCACTTGCATGTTAAGGAATCAATCACTCCCACCAGGACAGGGGAAATGGCACCAGTCACATACTCCAACCCACCCCTGTCCAATTATTCCAGTGCCCAAGACATTATTAGAACTTGGGTTGTTGCGGCTGTAGTCATGGTTTTATCCATCTACTCTACACAGCCACACTGACAAAATATCTTGAATTTGTGAACATGCAGCTGCCAAGTGGTATTCTTTGGTGAAGCTCTTCACAGTGGTTCTCAATCACAGAAGCAGAGGCACAAATCCACGTTCTTTTCATGACTCTCATTGCAGAAGGAGCATTTGTAAAGTTTAAAGCACATATCCTGCCACCTCAATTCATTATCAATAACATGCTAATAGCAGCTATTTAGAAGACATCCTCACTAGGCACCCAAAATACTTCAAAAGGTTCCTCCCACGTAGTGAAGCAACAGCTCTACTCCAGGATCCCTCTGGATTGCCAAACTCCTTATTCTATTAAGGAGAGTAAGACCATCAGTCTAGTAAAGAAAATGTCACTTCTCCCACATATATCTAGGATTTCATCCTTAAAGATTATCCAGAGTTAATGACCGCAACTGAAGGTGGAGACACAAATTGGAAAACTGTCAGCTTCATCCAATATTTCAGCTCTCACTTCACCACCAAAGTCCATTACATTGCCTACAACACTGGAACTGCTGCACCAGTAACAGTCAAGCTCATGATCGCCCTACCTTCATTCAAGAATAAAGTCCCAAAATACTTAAAATCTTTTACCTGAAGTAGCTGCCCCGCCTCCATTTGCTAACAACAATTTAATCTTTTTGGCAGAGAAACATGACCTCTGATTCCAAGGTGCCAATTTCCATCACAACCTCAGCAGTGAAACACTTTAATGCATGCCAAGGATCCCACCCACTTGAAGCTAGCCGAGACACCATCTGTAAACAAGACAAATGAAATACTCATGTCCATAAACTGAACACTCATCAAACCTTGGATGTACCTTGGTGCCATTTTCATGTAAATTAAAACAGGAGGGGGAGACACACCCTTAGTAGAGTTCTGTGCCAACCTCAAGTGTGGAAAGAGAAAGGAAAAAGCTTTGCAATGGCTTCAGTTTTTACTGATGTAACTCTTTATTCTTACTTAGCCTTTTTAAGCTAAATCTGTTGACTTTTGAATTACTAATTAAGAACATATAGACAGGTTTTTAAGACTTAGGATTGCTTGCTTTGCATCTGTTTACAGCTGACCATGTGCAATTTGAATTCTACTGTTTTGAAGAGAAGTTGATTTCAAACATGAGTCACATCTCTACACTTCCTGAATTCATTCCTGACACATAAATGGCATACCTCACTGAAAACATATTTTAAAGCACATTACTTCCCTTCAAGGTGAGCCAATAGCTCAGGAGATGACGGCAGGAGGCAGAGTTTATCTGCAATATATACACACAAAATATTTTCAGATTAGATTTTATCAGAGTGAAAGGACATCACGAGCAGTTGGGGGGGAAAAGGGAGGAAAAGACAATCAGAAAAGAACTAGGGAGGACGGTGATGTTAATGTTTATTTTGACACAGCTGGAAATCTGTAGGCAGTGCATGTTGCTAGGGTTTTCATGGTCTTAATATGTAGTGGAATAGCTTTTCAATTGATTCACTGAAATTTCGGAGCAGCATTAGGCTTTTGAAATGGGTATTAAATGAAGATATTTTTTCTTTTTTTAATTATAAGGAGATCACAAAGAGCGGGGTTTGACATATCTAATATATGGACAGTTTGGAGTAGGAGATTAACCATCATGACTTTTGGGAAGTTGGAAAAAATCAGAACACCCAGTGAAAACATGAACAGACACAGGGAAGACCTGCAAATTCCATGGCTACTGACTAAAGCCAAGACTGAATCCTAGACCTTGGAGATGTTACACTGCCAAAATCCAGGATTAAACTGTGTGCCTTTACATGCTCAGTCTAACACTCTCTCAACTGATTTATTTCAGATCATTCACATACTTAAGCACCTACCCTGAGAATAGAACCCTTGTATTCTCTACTTTCAGCATCAAAGGCAAATGTATTATGCATTTTACAACTGACACTTCTTTCATGTACTATTAATTACTCTTCACCTTGCTACGTGTCTGGCATTTGCTTAGATTAAAACTTCAAATAGAAAAAAAGCTTACTTAGGTGCAAAAACATATACACGCAGGAAGGAGCTAAAATTAAAAAAGGAAAAGTAACACATTCAATAATTAGGCAACATGAAAAGAGCATCAGAATCTGAGCAAGAAGAGAGGGAGACCAATCTGTGAGGTGCACAGGATGAGGAGCATCTGTTGTGTTTAAAGAGCTTTGGATGACAGAGGATGTGGTGTCTGCAGGGGAATAGAGGAGCTTCATGGGGGAATATGGGAACTAGAGATCAGAGTGGACTGTCTATTCTGATAAGAAAGGACAAAGTGGCACTGCAGAAAGGAAACAGATAAGGGGCCCACCATCAGAAAGAAGTGGGAAGAGTCTGTGTAGGGATAAAGACAAAAGGTAGCAGTACATGTCCAGAGGTCACTGCTGGACTAAAAGCAACAGGGGTTGTGCAGAAACCTTGTCTCACTGACCACAGATGTCATGACAAAAGGCTAAATTAATACACAAAGTGGGATGTACAATTGCAAAAAATGACAAGAAGAAGAAGAAGGAAACCAAGGTGGAAGGACAAGTGCACATAGCAGTCAACAACTGACAAAGAAGAGACAAAGGCAGAAGTAGCTATACAAATGTAAGCATGGAGGGACACTCAGGCAAGTGAGAAGGGAAACAGGTGACAAAAACAGAAAATGGAGAAGGTTTGCAGGAAGAATGCTGTCAAATGAAACAGAGGGATGCACTGAACCACAAACAGTGAGGACAAACAAATCTCTGAAGTGCATCCGTAAAGGTTACAGACAGGAGACATTGGGCCAGTTTCATCAATGCTTACAATAAATGTACACCGTTCAGAGTGAACAGACAACGCAAGCATAACACACACCATCTTCTTCCTAAGTTTAGTTTTCCTACTGATTTTCTTGTAGCCTTAAATATCGAGGGGGGATTCATAAAGGTTACCACAAAGTACAGACTATGTGTACACTTAGTGTAATCTTTCTGAGTGACTAGAAAGCACAAGCAATATAGTAGGGATATTCTTGAATACAGAACATGTACAGTTACTGTAGGCATTAATGAATCTGGCTATAGTGGTATGAGGCAGGAAATAAAGGAAGTCAAAGTCAGTGTGTAAAAAGAGAAAAAGATTCTAGTGACTGCAGACTCAAGTACCAAGAGCCATGACAGAGCAAAAAAAAAAAAATGAGATTACAGTGAAATTGGTCTCGGGTGTCAGAACTAATCAAACATGAAAAGAGTTGACCAAAGTGGTCACCAAAGGCAATGGGGTGGATACATAATGTGGTGCATGCATGCACTTGTCAGAGGAGATAAATGACAGGGTAACAATAACACAAATTCACCAGTAGGATTAGTAAACACATGTTTATTTTTCAGGTTAAGAGCTTTCATCAAAGTAAAATTGACTTCCTCAGAACCTGAGGAAGTCAATTTTACTTTGATGAAAGTGCTTAACCTGAAAAATAAACTTGTGTCTACTAGCCCTACTGGTGAATTTGTGTTTTTTTAGTTTTTATTTTCACCAGTTTGCTACAATTATTTGGTTAGAGTAACACTAACAGCCAGGAAGAGAGATGCCAGATGACAGGGACAGATGGAAGTATTCTCAGGGAATTTAACTCTGCCAGTAGCTAGCGCACTTGGGAAAGACCAGATTAGGGGAATACAATGGTTGGCTGCAGCAAATGAGAATGGTTTGAAATTAATAGAAAAAAATTAGAGGTAAGATCTTGAAAAGAGACAAATGCAGTAATAGGGATAGTCCCACACAGGGGAGCTGAAGGAGAGCACCAAGACTGAAGGAACTGGAATGATGCATGATTGGAGGGTAGTACACACAGGATTCTGGTGAGTAGGAAGTTATAAAGAATAAGGGAACAGACCAGTAGTGCCCTGCAGGGCTAAGATCTGGATGCAGTATTCTCTAGAGTGTGTTATAGACATACCTAAGGAAAAAGAAAACATAATTAAATCTTGCCTGATAATGCAAAGGTAGGTCCAGTAGTAGACAACTGGGAAAAGTACACAGAAAGGTGGAAGAAAGGCTGTGTTTTTGGTTTACTGTAAGTATAAAGATAGGAGATGGCATTTTATCTAGTATTGCTCCCATTATCTCCAAGAAGGAAGAATATTTGAAATAGCTATTTTTTTGTTGTTTTTTGCCCCCCCTTACCACACACTATTTGCCACATATCAATGCCCCTCTTTACTGTCAAAAGCAAGACAAAGCTGGCACAAGAACATTCCTGTACAGTGTCATCTTAAGTGAGGCTTTTCCACCTTGGGCTAGACCTTCCACAACCCCTGTCCACAATGTGTAAAGAGATCAGTGCCGCTTATGTGCATGTGTACATCCTTCATGCTGAGTGCATTCCACCATATTTCCTGAAGCTGTAGCCAGGAAGCAACCCACTTTCCTCTTCCTTCATTATCTGGGATCACTACTCAAATACTCTCATGGATCACAGCTGTCATGACAGAAGGATTAATAATTAATACTCATAGTCAACAGAGATGAGCTAACTTCCATGAGCTCTATATTCAAACTGATTTATCTACAACATCTCTATACCATATGATAAGACATGGTGTCACAGAGTGTGAAGAAATATCTGCAATAACCGAAAAAATATGTCTGAAAAACTGAAGAACTATGTTTGCCTTCAAGTATTCTTGTGTTTAAAACTAAACATGTAAACCTCACACTGGAAACATGGCTCCACTACAGTCACCAGGAATACTTTCACCACAAGAAAATCTGGCTAATAACTGGATGTCTGGGACCCAGAAATTTAGTTTCTCTGTCACCGCAAGTGGATTATCACTTTTTCATGCTGCTGAGAAAAAAGCCTAAATTGCAAATATTTCACCTTTTCTCTTGAAGGAAAAAAAATGAGATAAAGCACTTAGAGAAACAAGTTTATCAATTATTGTCAGTATAGAAAGAAAAACATATTTATTTTTGTTTGTTTGTTACAATGTCACAGAGTTTTTCAATGACAACAGATGATTATGTTACTAAGCTGACGCACAGAGCAAAAGAATAGGAATTGGTGAGATGCATGATTCTTTAATAAGAAACAGAATAATATGTGATATAAAAAATGATGAAACAAAAGGCAGACCATTAAGAGAAATAAACACAATCTTACTGAATGCTGTGGATGCATGCAGAACAAATGAATCTACTAGTGCACAGATAAAATAATTAACTAATACAGAGTATGTGGCAAAATAAAATGTGAGTCAATAAAGAATTAACTGATAAAATGTTTGTGTAATATAAAATATGACTCAAATATTTATAATGAATGAATAAAGGTTGCTACTCACACTTATTTACACATATTCTTTAAAGTAAAATTTAATGCTGAAGCCACCTGTCCAAATCTGAAAAGCATTGCTATGTTGCTCCCATATGCAGAAGATCATCACCCTAATTACCACCCTTTCTTCAAATTCATTCTGCTTACAGCCAGCAAAGATAAAGTAAACAAATACTCAGTATGACTTTATGCAAAATCTTTCCAAGTCCTTCTTCCAACCTTTCTTGATAAAACAAATATATGTTCATACTTCATTTCGCTCAAGCTATGCATTCTCCTTTCTCTACGTCAGTGCATACAGCCTGTTTGCTATGACAATTTGCAAATGGCAAACTATCCAGTTTAGTGAACCTGAAAGGAAGTGATTACCCCTCATATTCTTACAAAGAATACCTACACTGTATACAGTTGTCACACTTCTGTGCCCAAGTGAGTTGTTTGTCATTTAACTTCTCTTTATTATCCATACATTTATTTTACAAAAAGATTAAGCCTGGCAATTATAAAGAAAAAAAACAATTTAACCCCTGAAAAACATCTTACTTCTACTAAACTCCAGAACTCGGCGATCTCAAAACCCAGCAGCTTTCCCTCTTAAATTAACCCTAACATTTCTGGCATGAGGTCAGCCTGCTCACTGGATGTAAATCCTCTGACCACAAATCCTCTCTACACCTAATCCAGACTAATCAAGAACTACTCTCCTGCTCTGACTTTGTCACAGAACACAATCTATCAGCAGCATCTCCACTCCCCACTCCTCTCTCACAGAGGCCCCTCTCCTCATCAAAAAAAAAATCTCATGTAAACACATTGCTAACCTACTTGAAGGCATACTCACAGATTCTCCCCCCAGTTCAGACCACATCTTTCTCTGCCAGGTCTATAACAGAATAGCGAAGAGACGTTTAATCGAACGCCTCTTCGCCGACACATAAACAGCAAACACACTAAAGCGCGAATGCTCAGAACACCGATTTCTTTCCCTGGGAAAGAAATCAGTAGCACTAACAAACAAACACACACACTTTCAAACATTACAATACACCCCCCAACTTAATATACCAACTCTGAGATCATACTACAGCGTGAAAAGGGGAAGAAATCCCTGTTCTGAGCGTTCGCGTTTTAGTGCGTTCTCTCTTTATATGTCGGTGAAGTGGTGTTCGATTAAACGCCTCTTCACTATTCTTATATACAACCTTCTCTGCCTTATCAACCACTGGGAATTTCTAACCCACCCTCTTCATTACATCTTTAACCTTTGCCTGTCACAAAATATAATGCCAAATATCGGGAAAATAGCACTCATTGCCTCCTCCCCCCACCTTTCTATACAACCCGAACCCCAAAACACTGCACAGTTTCATCCTATTTCCATACTATTCATTCCTGACAAGATGCTAGAAAGAATCACCTATATACAGCTCTAAAGGTACATTCAACAATACAATATCCTTTAAAAAATACTATCTCCTTACCCTAAAAACAGCATGAATTGAGACAGGTTGTAATACAATGCTAGCACTTTGGTGCCAAAATGTCAACATTCTCCTCAATACAAAAAGGTAATTTGGCAGAAGCAATATTTGTTGACATTACAAAAACCTTTGAGTTTATCAACCACTAACTTCACCTGCTCTCTCTCTCTCTCTTCAGAACACTGGCATTAGTTAACACATCCACTACTTTCTTCCAAGACGTCTTGTCAAACATGCTCTTTACAGTTAAAATGGCTCTTCCTTCTCTCAGTCCACACCTCTTTCAATGGTAGCACCATAAGGTTCTATTTTAGCTTCTTTTTTCTTCTCAATTCTCAGTAACAAACTACTTCATGAATTTCCTGTTCTACAAGTCATCCTCTATGCTGATAGCATGGTACTCTTTAGGTCCAACAACTACTCTACAACAAAAATACAACTAAAAAAGGCCTTAATACCTTCAATTCCTATCTGATTAACCACCATCTAACACTTAATCCTAAAAAAGCATGCTATTTTGGCACCACCCAAAAACTTTAAAAATATCACCAAAGTCACCCAATATCACACCACCATCTGTGGTACACCAGTATAAATAATCAACTCCTTCAAATTCCTCAGTTTATGTGTAGACCAATATCTAACATTCAATGCCCAACAACAAAAACTTGAGTAAAAAAAAAAACTTACTTCTCCTCTGGACCAGGAAAATCTCACCCACTCTCCAACAATAGGCACAGGAGTCCTTCTGGACCAGCTTAAATATGGACTACCATAATAAGCTATAGCCTCTAAAAAAACACTCCTCCACACTACAGTATATCAAAAACAATTATCTACTGCTTCATCACTAATTCATCCACTAATGAGCACCACCACCTCACCCTTAAAGAAAACAAAATGGCTCTCAGTGCAGAACAGAACAAACCTGCTACTAGGCTCTCTTATTTTCAAATGTTTCCAGCCTAACTCATTCCCTCCACTACTTGCCACACATTATACTAAACACACACACAACAACCTCAGATGCTTCTACCAAGCACCCCACAGCCCCGTCACCATAAACCACACAAAATGCAGTACCAGCTTTATCTAGTTCAGGGTCATAGGTAGCCAGAGTTTAACCTAACAGTGAATGGAATGGGTACAAGGCATGGATAGGATGCTTCTCCATTTCAGGATACATGCATGCATGCACACACACATACACACAATCACTCACACACTGCACATGCAATGTGGCATGTCCTTGGGATTTTGAAGGCAAATGAGGCAGTAAGCAAAATATCACAAAAACACGCAAACCCTGCACAGAAGACATCTAAGCCTGAATTAAGTACTATCGGGCAGCAATGCCAAACACTGCACAACTATAGAGCCATTTTTGTTCTTGTCATGAACTTGGCACCATTTCTAGCATCAGTAATACCTGACAACACACACATTAGATTTCCCTTTTGTAATGATACATTTCAAAGAGAGCCATCCTAAAAAATAAATCATATACCTACGTTTTCTCATTAGTTAATCATTTTGAAATATTTTATTTTCCACCCCTACGTTTGTATTTATTTATTTATTTGTTTTATTAATTTGGTAACCAGACAAATCAGTTTAATAAAGTCAAATAGTTCATAAGTAGAGGTCACATTATGATGGAAAGGGACAATAGTCCTATATATAGGTATGCCCTCCTCATTAAAGCCGAGTGCTCCTCCAGGCATCTTCTGCAGTTAACTCTTACTGCTCCTCTAGCCGTCAAATATTGATTGTTCATATTTGCATTAATAATTCTAAAACTATGTTATATACAAGGTACCAGGATATTTTGTCTTGAAGCATATGTGATGGCAAACACAACTGTATTGATATTTGACCTCTCTCAATGAGTATTTTCTAGAACTGTAAGGTGATATCTTAATCTTTTAAAGGCTTAAGCCACGCCCGCTCAGAGTTAAAGGCACACACTAAAAGAGCTGTACTGGAGGGAGGGAGTTAAATGAGTTTAACAGTCTGTCTCCCCTCCATTCCTGCCTTACCCCCACCTTTTCCCCATGTTTCATGCCCTCCTAAATGCCTCTGTAGATTCTGCCTCCACAACCAATTCCAGCAGTCCATTCAATGGGTCTACAATCCTCTCTGCAAAGTACTACTTCTGAAGGTACATGCAGCAATCCCTGTCTACATTTGCTTCCTGTACCCCCTACTAATCCATCTGTTCTTCTTCTTCAGCATGACCCCATACTTATCTCCTCAACATCATAATATGTCATAATATGCATCCATGTCATTTACCTGCCAAGTCCCCCAGCTTCGTCTGATCTCTATTGAGAGGTGCTACAGATCTTCTTATTCCTGGTTACATATTTTCTCTCCATCCCATATATCCTTCTGACAGTTTGACTCTGGACTCCTTCCAGCAGCCTGCTATACCTTTCCTTGTACAGGCTCCAGAACGGCATACAATACTCAAAGCATGGCACGACAGAGGCTTAATACAGCAGAAGCAATGTCACTGGTTCAGTACAATGTAATCTAAAGTTACACCTCAGCATTCTGCTTGCTGCTGCTATAGCACTCTCATTCTACTCCTTGTGGTCCAATCCAGGTGTGAACACCCCCAGGTCCCTTTCCTACCATTATGCCATCGGTTCATGCCTCCTAGCTGATATTTCCCCTAGGGTTGTTGCCTTTTAAGTGCATTACTCAGCATTTCATCTCTAGTGAATATCAACTGTCACATTTCTACCAAAAGGTTATCCTTTCCAAATACTTCCACAGACCCTTCCACCCATCCTCCACTGCTGCACCTAATATTGCATGTTCACTGAAAATGCAGATCCTATTCTTTGTTTCTTCATGTAAGAATGAAACAAACACACTTAAAAAGTACTGGAAGAAAGACTAACACTTTGGTGCTCTGCTAGTTACTTTCCCTTTGTGAAATAGCCTCTCTCACCATAAATTAATGTGTCCTACTCTTCAGCCTTGCAAAACTGCAGTTCCTCAGCTGGTCCTACTTCTCCCTTCTGGAGTTTCTAACAGCTACATGTACAGCCCCAAGTTAAATGTCTATTCATGTCAGGTATTCCCAGTTCACCATTCATTCCTCCTGTAAATTCATCATAAAACAACCAAGCTTGGCTGACATCTCCATTTTTGGTTGCTGTTCTGAAGACTGTTGCTCTTTAAGAAAGCAACCAGCTGTTTTCTCAAGTTTCTCTCCATGACTCTTCTACCAGTGGTGACATGCAAAATCTTAGAATTCCCTTGATTCTTCCTGCTTCCCCCTGAACAGGGGTACCATACTTGATTTTTTTTCTATTTCTCAAGAACTTCTGCATCAGCCAGTCATCTGCTGTAGATTTCCACCAGCCTCTTATAAACCCACAAATAACACCACAGGACCCATCTGGACACTCCAACCACAACTTTATTTAAATAGTCAAAATGTTAAAAATAAGCATTTTCATTAAGTTGCCTTCAGGACTTCTTCAGATAAGAAATATAAACTGTTCTCTAAAGCATTTATTTAAAAATCATGTGATTCTTCAGAGTCTTTGCTTTTAAAAAGACAGACACTCTTATTCGTAACAATTAAGTCAGCATAAATAACATCAGTCTAGGTAAAGCAATGCAAATACTCCATTTAATAAAAACTTTTTGTGTAAAATAACCAAATAAAAATATTTTCTATCTGTTATGTAAAAATTTATTCTTTAAATTAGAAAAAGTGAACTCATCCAATTTATCCATATATTAGACCATGATTTTCAATTAAAAAAAAACAGCAAATGTAAAATGTAGATACAGTATGAAGACAGCATGTTAAAGCTGTACTTATTGATGTAAAAATAAATAAATATATAATATACTAAAACCTTAAAATTACATAAAATGTACTGGCCATTGTATTGCGAACATTGTGCATAAATATCTATATGCATAAAAAAGTATATTTCAGCAGATAAAAACTGAATGAATAAATTAATACCAAAGTATATATAGTGACAACAACAAAAGAACCTTATTCATCCAAAGTCTTCAATTTCAGAATGCATGTGACTGATCAATATTCATTCAAACCAGGCCAGTTGTTAGCATTCAAAAACAACTGCCAGTATAGTTCTCTTTTTTCTAATATAAGGGACCATGTTCCACCTCTTGTATTTTGGGTGACCTTTTCAAGGACTACAAACTTAAATTCATGCCCTGGAGAATTATGTATATGTTTAAATTAAACAATGCATTCATTGTTTTTATGTTTCTTAATGTTGTATGTATGTGTGTAAATTCTTTCCTTCAATGTACGTTCAGTTTTACCTATGTAGAAACAAGGGTAATTGTGACATAGGACTGCATAAACAACCCCTTACTCATGCAGTGTATTCTATCTAGGACTGCATAAACAACCCCTTACTCATGCAGTGTATTCTATCTAGTTGGTTCCTTTCTTCCTTGGTAATGTTCCCATTCCTTCAAAGAACTGTGTACTAATGAAGTACAGCAAAGAAATCAGAAACACCTTAGGAAGGGGACCTACTATTGACTAGCATAAGGTAAAGGGATGAGTGTAAAGAAGTTGCTGGAGAGACTGAAATATCTTGTTGGAAGTTACCCCGGGAATAAGAATGTATAAATGTGGTCAATGCAAATATTGCAAATATATACAACTATGTCAACAGGTAGAAATAAAGGGTAGAACATTTGAAATGCAAGGGAAATACAACTGTATGAGTAAGAAGTTGTGTATACAATGCTTTACCTAGACTGACTGTGTTTAAGCTGACTTAATTGTTATGAGTAAAAGTGTCTGCCTCTTTAACAGTAAGGAATTTGAAGAGTCACATGATTTGGAGAGGGATATTTAAAAATGTTAGTAGAGAACAGTTTACATCTCTTATCTGAAGAAGTCCCGTAGGCAATGAGACAAAAGTGCTTATTTTTAACTTTTGACTATTTCAATAAAGTTGTGGTTGGAGTATCCAGATGGGTCCTGTGGTGTTATTTGTGGATTTTATAAGAGTTTGCTGTTTCCTTGGATTCTCTGAGATCTTCAACAGCCAATGGCGAGATTACTGAGGACACTGAGAGGAAGCTCATCTAACCACTTTGCTATATAAACCCTTACAGCAGGCAGTTCCTTATCCACCTCCATCCCGTCCATCTTAGTGTCTAGTCACTTCTTTTCATAATCTTCACTCCAGTCAGAAAGACTTAAGTGAAGCATTCAATCAGTAGCTCCAATGTATTTTCCAGTCTTTCTTAACCTCTCTCCCACTACTGTTTGGCTGGTTAGGTCTGTCCTTCCTTTCCTCTTTTTTTGCTATATATGTAAAAAGCCTTCATTCCTAAGCCTTGTTTCACTCCTCTGTTTTCTATTTCAAACTGTAATCCATCTATCAGAACTTCCCTACCCTCTTCCTTAATTGTCAAGGTGCATGTGTGCATATTGTGTTCATCTAAAACATTTATGTCACTATCTGTTGAGTGAAGGTTTTGTCAAGTGGTGGAATCAATGAACTGTGTTTTATTGAATGTAAGGTAAATAGGAATGGGAAGTAATACTAAAACTTTCCTTTTTAATTAAAATTTTGACACTAGGGTTGTGTGCATGTGCAAACTGGCGTGCACACATGCATACATATCTCTCAAGTGTCCCGATTTGAGCAGAATGACCAGATTTTTGCCTCATATTTTCGGCCTGTTTCTCATAAAAGCTATGCTTTTCAGGCAAATCAGTGAGATGACTGAAGCCACTAAATAATGACATACATTTGAGTTTCAGACTTCATATCCTTCAGAAAAATGCATGTTAAGACAAATCCTGTTGTTCTATCAACTTTCTAAGTTTAGAAGAGCAATATTTAAAACCTGCCCCTATTTTTGGGCCTTTGTCACCACATTATATTAGGCTTTGTCTAGATTTCTTGCACTAAGAGGGTGAGAGGTTTGCATGCATACAATCTGTGAACGGTGTCCTATGCAAGATAAGCTTCTATACTTAATAGATCCTTGAATTAATATAATGCATCCTTTGACAAGTACCACATTAAGCACCTAAAACCAGCTTGAAAAATAACTTAAACATTCCTGATCAAAAAAATCTTAGTATCCTTGGCTACTCTGATAGACTAAAACCTCTGTTGCTCTACTCAGTCTCATACAGAGTCCTGAGAGGTGATTTTTGCTTATCTTTCCACACTAATAAATGACATAGCACTCTTCAAACACCTTCACATAAACAGAACAAGTGGTAAAGCAAACACCAGTTATAGAGACCTAAGCTTACACTATCATATCAACAAAACCAGATGGCATAACAGACACCTAATCCAATCTAACCCCAATTTCTGGAACAGGCTGCCCTTACCTATCAAGTACAGTACTTCCCTAGTAACTTTTAAAACAAAACTGGTTGACTGGATGGTTGATTGTAATTTTCACCAGGGACATGTGGAGAAAGTTAACTTAATGGGGGGCATTGCTAGTCTCCCATCAGCACTGGGTGATCTGGTTGATGGTCTCATTTAGCCATGAATCTGTGGCTTACACCTCTCTTGTGACTCAGAACTGTATTAAGCAGGTAATTAGAGAAATAACAAAAAGAATGTGAAAACACAAACGTGAATAAACCAAACCGAAAATGAAAACAAAAAGTTTCAAAATATACAAACACACAGTTTCTTAACATAATAAAACTAACACTTACTAAAAACAAGTGGAACAAATGTTACTTGGATAATAGTTTTTCAACAACTTTTTAATAAAAAGTCTACCACAACAAACAGAAAATTAATTTTGATAAGAAGATAACCCTGAACATAACCAATTTAGATTTCCCTTTAGAAATCAAAGGTTCAAATGAAAGAGATGTTAAGTTACTTATAATGCTCAAAAGTTTACTACAACTGAACTTATCAGAAATAATATCAGGAATAGACTCATCATAAACTTTATAAGTAAAAAGACAGGATATGTTATCTAACCCTGAGATATAAAGTTTTTTTGTCTTTCGGCTTTTCCCGGTTAGGGATCGCCACTGCGGAACTCCGGTCTGCTATGACTGGCAGTGGATTTTTACAGTGCCAAGGTGCCAGCCCGACGCCCAACCTTCAAAGAAGGGACACCCATTCACGCATGCACCTACCTGCATGTCTTTAAACATCACTTGACTGAGGGGACGACATGCAGACTCCACACAGAAGGCGCTCTGGCCGAGAATCGAACCAGAGAGCCTCTGGCTGTGAGGCAAAACGTTAACCGCTGCACCACCGGGGTAATTAACCCTGAGATATAAAGGTAGCTCAGATAAATTTTACACAGTTGGCAATAATGTATAAAAACAACTTCAAGTTAAAAACACACAGAACTGATGGTAAACCGATAACAGCTTGTTGAAAATTACTTTGCTGTGGCCAAAATGGATTACAACAATATAATGTTTTTGCCTCTAATGACATTCTAATATCTTCAGTTAGACATTTTTGGATGGATTATAAAGAAGCAAGCTTACAATAAAAGATTTGTTTATCTGTTTGAGAAGAAAAACCTGCGGAATAATCGATTTTTGATTGAAGCCCATTTTACCGTGGCCAACTACTCAACAGCCTCTCACCTGAGTTTTTCTCCTTAAGTGTCCCACACACTTTTACTAAACAAATTTTCTCCTCACAGAAAAGATCAATACCAATTACAAAAAAAAGTTGATTAGAGGGAAACTAGTGTCAGATAAGGCATTTCCTACAACCCCTTATCCTGCCATCTGTCACCTCCCTCATGTTGCATCCTAACACCTCAAGTATCTCCTTTGACCGGATGTTGATGTCCATGTGCACCACAACATGCATTCGATCTTAGTATCCCCTTGGAGAGGTTGCTGATTTCTGTGTGTACTATAACACACATCTGCCCCTACATCGACCATCTTGGTCACCTTCTCCAGTGTTTTATTAAGTCAACAACAAACTGGTTTCACTGTAGTCTGGTCTTTGCCAGTCGTGCCAAGACTCACATCTCGTTGATATTAGTTTCCATCCTAGTTCTTGTCTCTTCTTATTTGCCCCAAGTGCTGCTGCCTGCAACCTTTCCTACTGCAGTTTCACCACCTTCTCTCTTCAGTGTCCTGAGTTGACTGTCTTTCTAAGCTACATGTTATCCTTCTTTCACCCACACAGAAGATATCAAACACAGCATGGCAGTATAAATTTCATTAGCAGCCTTAGCCTGCCATATTAAGCTTTTAGAAAAGTTTAAAAATCAAAAATCTGACACACACTACTTCCTAAACAATCTCCTTTTTGAAAAGTATAATACCCGGGAATGAAATACCATCATAACTATATTGCTTTTAAGTTGAACAGTCACATCATATTGGTTTATAGATTTAAAAACAGCCAGTTTCTTCATATCCACCTTGCCTAAGATAAATCATCTATGAATAATCTTTAAAATGCAACCCACATTTTTAACTCACTATATTCAGAAAATAACAAAATTCTTTTTCCTAAAGAACATAAATGCATACCTGGGTGCTAAGGCCGCAGGTGTGGCCACTCTGCACTTCTTATTCACCACCAGAAATAAAACCATTTTCAGTGATAAACACAAAAATATCAGCACTGACTGTAATCTGACTGATGTATCATTTCTCATTATCATATGCAATACAAGTATACAAAGAGTGAACATTTACTTTTACTAAAACAACAGACTCTGTTATGTAATTATCTTTCACTGCACCTAGCAAGTCCTATGCTTACGAATGTCTTAGTGAAGCTTATCAGTGGACCCTAAACTTTAATTTTTCTAGAAAGGAAAAGGAAAAAGATGGGCTTCTGCATGTATCTGAAGCCAAAGGATATAAGTAAACATGGAAGTACTGAAGGAAGCAGCACACGTGAATGTTTTTGGAGGCTTATAAAAAAAAATAAACTCAACATAGATAGCTGTACAAAGCAGCATCACATTCACTGGTACAAATCTGTCTGTGCAATGGTAAAATTAAACAGTCCATCACTAGGCCACAAAGACAAAACGAAGAAAATAAAAAAAAAAAATCACGCTATGCTACCTTTTTCTTTTTTAGTGATAGCATGCCAAACTGAATAGCTGAACAATGTGACAGCAGATCTGCTTAATGTCACAAGACTAAACAATAAACTATGCAACACAAAGGGCCAGATTAAATAAAGCCTACACTAAGTATACACGATATGTATTCAGTAAAATTCTTACCACATTTTTTGCGCTTTCTAGTCATTGAGAAAGATTATACTAAGTGTACATGTAGTCTATACTTTGTGGTAACTTTTATGAATCCTTGTCAATATTTAAAGCTGCAAGAATATCAGTAGGAAAACTAAAATTAGGAGGAAGAAGGTGTGAGTTATGTCTGTGTTGTCTGTTCACTCAGAACAGTGTACAATTAGTGTAGGCATTACTGAATCCCAGGGAAAGACTCTTTCCTGTACTTAAATAGCATGGGAGCTTGCGATGTCACTGAAATCTGATTTCAGTATCCCAGAGTATAATACCTATCACCTTCACTCAGATTTAGTGGAATTGGTATGCATTTTCAGCTAGAAAAATCTAAAACACACACAACTTAACCTACAGAGCAAATAACATAAAGTAGAGGTTTCAAAAAAATCATAAGTAATACTGAATATCACCATAGGTTCATAGGTAGGCACTAGGCTATTGGCCCTAGGGCCTATATAAGCCTAGCCAAAAAGGTACCCTGGCTTTCACCACCCAAGAAAATTATTTTCCTGTGCCCCTGTTGAGCAGAGCCCCAGAGGTGATCCCCAGGGTGAATTTCCTATTTCCCATCCAATCATCAAGATTTTTCTTGGAGTGCTAATGAGGAGCTTTGTTTGATATAGATAGGTAGTTTGTTCCAGAGTATGGGAAGTCTCTGGGACAGGAATCTATCCCTCCAGCAGGTTCTGTTTATTGTGGTGACAAGGTTTAGGTCTCTAGAGCGTGTAGCTCACAGGGATTGGGATTTCTTTAAGTGGAGCATGTCCAACAGCTCTGGGTTTGACATAGCTTTGTATGTTAGGCAGAGATCACCTCTGAGTATGCGATATGCGATGGAGTTTTTTGAGACGGTCTGCGTAGGGCATCTGTTTGAGGCCAGTAATCCTCTTTGTGAGGTATTTCTGTGGTCTTTCCAGTTGTTATAGATGTCTTGTGAGGTACATTCCAAAAGGGGAGTTGTACTGTATAATGGGTCTAATGAGTGACGAGTGGAGGGGAACAATGACCTCTTTTTTTCCTGGATGAGAAACCTTTTGTGATGAGGTGTGCCACATAGAAGGATTTCCTGACTACTGTGGCGATGTGATTATCAAAGGAGAGACTACTGTCCACCTGTGTCCCAAGGTCTCTTATCACACTTTCGGTGCTAAGTAGACTACCACCTATGTGGTAAATCATGGGTACAGAGTTTGTACCAAAGGGGATGACAATGCACTTTTTGGCATTGAGCTTGAGGCCATGGCTTTGACACCAGGCATCTGTCTCAGTGAGGCCCTTTTGTAGGATGTCCACATTTGTAGGAGTTTTGATTATGGCTCCTAGTTTGCAGTCATCTGCAAACTTCATTAGCCAAAGACCTTCTGTGTTAGCCTGTACTTCAGAAAAGTAGATAACAAACAGGAGAGGACCCAGGACTGAACCCTGTTGTACTCCATTTGATGCTGGTCTGAAGTCGGATTTGGAGTCTGCTACTTTCACAGTGTGGGTTCTGTCAGTGAGCCAGTTGGCAACCCATCTTGTGACATAGGGATTTATACTTAGTTTAGTGAATTTATCTATAATTCCAGAGTGGGGGATGAGGTCAAAAGCCTTGGCGAGATCTAGATAGGCTGTGTGAACCACCTTACCCTCGTCTACAGCTTTGGTGACTGCTTCAAAGAAGTCTATCAGGTTTAGGAGACATGATCTGCCTTTTACAAACCCAAACTGGGTGGGGTCCAGAGTTTGGAGATTACCAATGTCTTTGTTTATAAGTTCCATGATGATACGTTCCATGGCCTTGCAGAACAGGCTCGTTAAGCTAATGGGGTGGTAGTTCCCGGGGTCCGTGGTGGCTCCCCCTTTGTGGAGTGGGATAACCGCCACTGTGCGCCATTCAGTGGGCACAAAGCCTGATGTGAGGCTATGATTGAACATGGTGCTTAAGTGGGATGCCAGTTCATTCAGCAGTTCGTGTAGAACGCAGCATGGGATGTTGTCAGGTCCCATGGATGCTGTGTTCTTAGCTTTGCAGAGTGTGGTTTTTACCTGTGCAGCTGTGATTACATGAACTTTGCATTCTTCCGGTATAGAGATGGGCCCTTTAGGGGGTGAGGGGGGTAAAGTTAGCACTGAACCTATCTGCCAGGATGTTGGCAATATCAGTTGGTTCTGTACATTTAGTGCCATTGTGCTATAACTCAGAGCAGATCTGAGTGTTGCCATTGAGATTCTTGACATAGCTATAGAATGCTCTGTGGTTGTCTTTAGAATCAGTGGCAATTTTGTTTTCATAACTAGCTTTGGAGGATTTTATAAGGGATCTCAGCTTCTTACTGAGGCTGACCAGGGAGTTCCTCCAATCATGGGATTTTACTCTTTTTTTTGCAACAGTTTCTTTCTTCTGTTGTAGAGATTGTTTATAGGAGGGGACCACCAGATTGGCTTCCCTTTTTTGGAGGATAGCATCTTGGTTCTGTTAGGGATAGCACAATCCATGCACTCATGTAAGTGCTTATAAAGTGCATTTGTGTAGGATTCAGCAGTCGTATCTCTATTGTCTGTCTGCATGGGTGTCGTGAAGTTTGCCACTTCTGTCTTAAGAAGTGTGAAGTTGGCTTTGGAGAAATTTTTTACGGTGGTTTCCCTAATGGGGGGTGGGATGTGGATGTCTAGGGTGATTAGCTTGTGGTCGGATCTGACCAACGAGGAATTGGCCTCTGGTGTGGAACACCGGTAGCCCATGTTGGTAATGACCAGGTCTAGGATATTGCTGCCCCTGGTAAGGGTGTGGATAAGTTGATCCAAGGCATTGGAATTTATGAATTCCAGAAAACACTGAGCAAAAGAGTTGGTACATGAGTAGTTTTCCCAGTTAAAGGTGGGGTGGTTGAAATCGCCCATTATGAGGGTTTTGAGTTGTACCCTAATATTTTCCAGTGTATCAAGAAATGAAGAGTGGGAATCCTGTGGCATGGTGGGGGATCTGTAGCAAGTTACAATTTGAACTGCGGTCTTGCCCAGAGTTAGTTGCACTTGGATAATCTCGGATGTATTATACTGAGCAACTAGCCTGGAGGTGTGGATATCCTTAATGAATATGGACACGCCTCTGCCTTTAGTGTTTCAGTCCAGGTTAGGTGGCCGAAAGGTGTGGTATGAATTATAGCTTGGTAATGCAGGGGTGCTCTCTGGAGCCTTGAACCAGGTCTCTGCCATTATACAGCTGTCGATGTTCTCCATTTTAAGGAGTGCCTCGAGTGAATGCATTTTGAGGTTTAGACTTCTAGCATTGAGTAGCAGTACCCTCAGATTTTGCTTGCTTGTACCTGTTATGGTAGTGAAGTTGTCATTTGAACCTTGCCTAAAAAAAGGCACTATAGGGGTGGCAAGAGCCTTAGCCAGTATCCGTAATCTCAAGGGAGACAGGTGCAGGCCATCTCTGGCAAAGCATTGTGGTCTGTCGATCATGTCATCCCAGGCAGACAGGTACTGGATCCACTTAGAATGACACCAGAAGCTTAACCAATTGTTGAAGTCAATCATTTTGATCTTGTACTGTGGTATCATTCTGGGTGATGGCAGGATGCTACTCAGGGCTAGGGTCATACCTGCCTGGGCTACAAGATCAGAGAGCTCCTCCATGTCTCTTTTCATGTAGTCCAGGGAGGTACGTCTCAGGTCATTCACACCAACATGGACAATGACAGAGTCGTATTTGTATTTGTTGTGGAGTGACCTGAGTGCGTACGTTATATGGCGAATCCTGGCACCCGACAGGCAGCTGACAGTAACTTTTTCCTTGTTTAGCCTGGTGAGTGGAACATCAGTGTGCCTGACTATAGAGTCACCTATGACTAGAGTGTTGGATATGTTGTTATGCCTTATGGGGTGTGTTTGAGTGGCACACTGAGTTTGTGGGCTATGTGTCATTTGGGTTGTGTTGGGGGTGGAGGTTGCTTGTGTTTCTGCTTTGGAGGTCTCTGTTGCTTGAGCAGATTTTTATTTAGAGCCTCCGTGAACGTAGGTGTGGGTTTTGTGTTTCTATGTGTCTGTTTTGGTGGTGTAGGTTTTGAGGGACTATTTGATGAGTGTGGTGTGGTGCAAGTGTTTACCTTCTCCTCTTGACTGTCTAGTCCAGTCTTGGGTGAAGAGAGCTTTGCTTCCATGACCCCAAAGAACAAGATTTCCATTCACAACCTGGCAAAACTTGATCAATCTTAACAGATAATTACAGGGGACTTAAGGTACCCTACAATCAACTGGAATAATTACATCAATAAAAACAAACACATTCTGCCTCTTATGCTTACATCAGCTACTAAAAACCCAACTTTGGGAAATGATATACTAGATATTGTACTAACATGCTTCTTTCCCTAACTATCTGGCCCCCTTCCTGAAATCAGACAAAAAGACAGTGATACTATTCACAAGAACAAAGGTTGTTATAGATGACAAATCCAATTTTTAAAGACTTCAAAAAAAAAGTTCTGCTGTTAAGCACCCCTTCAGCCATTAGCAAAATCAGGATCATGCTAGTCAAAAAACAGCTTTCATTTTATTCTAAAAAACAAGGTCTCCTACAAACACTAGCTGTAGGGAAGACTGAAGTTAACCATACAACATTTTACAGCTACAGAAGAAAAATTAAGAATACTTCTGCATTACCCCTGAGATTAACGGGACAGTATATCCTTAACCCCAAGACAGTAACCAACATCTTTGCAAGAAAATTTAGCTCATGTATAAGTAAGCATTTATGCAAAGTATCCCCGGTACAGCAGCCAGAATACAAGGTTTCATACATTACTGAAGATTAAATGTCAGCTCTATCTAAGGTTAAAAACAATAGTGCCTGTTTTTGTTAAAACAATGCTGAATTAATCGCTGCCAGTCACAACAGTGTCATCATCCCTAACACATGGCAGCAGGCCACAGCAGTCTCTAACCACAAGGGTGTATGTATAGCTGATATAGAAAACTGAAGACCCTCCAGTCTAACAAGTGTTATATGACAAGTTATAGACAAAATGATCATGGGATGAATTCAGACTCCTGCAGATGTATTAGTAAGTTTGTCAAGGGTAGATTTTGCCTACTAGAAATGGTCACCTTCTTCAAGGTTGCTACAGCTGCCCGGGTCTATATCAGAACAACGAAAGCGCATATCTGCAACTACATAAAAGTCAAGACATACATGAAACCCATAAATAGCAAACGGCCACATAATTCAATTTCTTTCTAGTGTAAAAATTCACGTGGCCATTCAGAAAAAATAAAAATTAAAAACCATTATCAGGTGGGGAGCTTCGCCCCCATCCCCCCAACTAAATATACCAACTCTGAGATCACACTATTGCAAAGGAAAGGGCAACTCCATGTAGTTGACCAACTACCTCCTTGCCCTGTGACATAGTCATCGAATTGCTTAAATGCGGTTCGATGAATATGTGTTGCTCTTTAAGTTTTAACTCAAAAGCTGTTTCGTACTTCTAATATAGACCCCAGCTGCCTTACATGACAGCCTGTTGACACATGTAGCCTATCTAGATTTTGTCAAAGCATTCAGCAACATCCCACATAAAGGGATAATAACCATAAGTAAATTGCATGATTTACTGGATAGCCAATCGGCTATCTAGCAGAAAACTGGTAATAAGGGTAGGCAGCCAGCTGTCTACACCAGTAAGTCATCAGCAGGATACTGTAAGTTTTTTGGGGTCTTTTTGTCAGACGCCCAAGCCGACACTAGCACCCCTGAAATGATCCAAGTTTGGTAGTGATTGCAGGCTACATACAAATACTCTCCCTACTCAAGAGAAATGTAAGCCTACCAGTTACTGGTGTAAAAATAATGACATGACTGTCAGTACCAACAAATGCAGCACTGTAGTATACAAAGAGTAAATGGATACACCACCACTCAAACAGTAGATAGCAGCTGACACTCAGGGAGAAGGATGTACACTGAGTGACAAATATACAATAGTGCTGTTCCCAGTATGTTACATCTACAAAAGCCAAGTCTCAAAATTCAGAATGTATGGGTGATACATGTAGAAATACGTATTCCCTGTGCAGTACTAGTTGGAGGCAAGTTTACTGAATACTGTTTCCCTGCTGACAACAGCATCAGCACAGGTATTCGGTATGTTACACAAATAAAAGTGCAATGCTAAAACATCTTGTTCTACCTCTAGAAAACTTGGGAGTGAAAAGTGGAAGACAGGAGGCACAGCATACACAGCACAGACATGCCCGTATTTGCAACACAATGCTGGCTCAAAGGAACAGGAAGATGCTTGTGGCTGAACTTCATGTGTATCAGCTATAAATGGCAAATTACTGGAGCTGCCTTAAGAAACAGAAAGCAGGATGCAGAGACAGGGCAAACACTATTACCACAGCTAAGGCAGAAAAAAAGAGCAAAGCCTATCCCTTCCCCAAACCCTAGTATGTACAGGTGGTAACTTTCATATACAGAAGGACATTATAACATCCACTGACATTCAGGGTCTGATATATCAGCACACTGCAGCCAGTACATCAGTAGAGATATTGCAGCATATGCCACAAAAGAGTTCTGTGGTGTTACTAAACGTGAAATTGCTGAGTACAATCACCTCAATCATAGGGGAGTATTTGTGTCTGAAGTCTGCGGAAGTCATACTGTGCTGGCTTACCCTGGAAGAGGGCAGACGCGCCTGCTGGCCACTAACTGCAACCTTACTGTGCCTGCTGACTACTAATTGCAACCTTACTTCGCCTGCTGACCATTAACAGCAACCTTACTGTGCCTGTTGACCACAACAGCAGCCTCACTGTGCCTGCTGATTTCTAAGAGCATCCTTATGGATCTTAGTACAATGTCTTGCTGGCTGACAGGTGGCACTTTTCTCACAACGATGAACATATCCTAGCAGAAGTACACCATACAAACCATGCAGTATGTATCCCTCATCAACTTGCTCATATCCACCAAGAAGTAGCTGAGATATTTTAGGGTATGGACAGAGCTGTTGGCCATCTCAGAAACAATGGGATTCACAATGCAGCTGAAAAATATCACCTGAAATTTGAAAAGGTGGCCTATAATACATGCTGGGAACATTTAAACAGGCATATATCTGGGGATGCTACACTGATTTCCCCCTAATCCTGCAGTGACCGATCCAGAAGAGTAGCTCCTATCTCCACTACAGCCACAATGCTGAGTTCCAGCTGGAGATGAATTAAATACTAGCCCCATCATACCTACCCTAAAGGACATCTCTGTGCCTCTGATGTCCTATATACACAACAGTCATAGGTGTTTATTAAGATAATACAGTGGTTTTATAATGTGTTCATCCTTCACCAGCCCTGAAGATATGACAGAAATATTTCCAAGATCCAAAGACAACCACCATTATTCACCTTGAGTTTTTGGACCGTCCATGACCTTATGCTACATGACATCTCCTGTACCTAAAAAAGTGTCAATGCGTGGCACTGGAGGTTATGGTCCCTGTTCTGAAGCTAAATGGTGGCCCTCCATGAACTGCTAACCATTATCTATGGGAAACAAGACCACTCTGATTTACAACAGTAGGCTGTGCTACAGAGTGTCACCACTGTCAAGATGTAATTGATGGCAGGTGTGAACAGATGCTCTGTAGTTTATTGTGAATAACTTCCAGATGTACAACACTGGGGACTACCTCAGGGATGTGGCCCACCACCTTTCAATAAAAACTAGCAGAGAAGTGCCAGCCAGCCACCAAACAATGTGGAACTTCCTGCACATGACTACTGGTAAAGTGTGTTACAACTAAATCTGCATATAAGGATGCACTCTAGAAACTTTAGAGACTATTCCTGGATGCCTAGAACAGCTTGCCACCAGAGCTACACACTATTTGCCTCCTTGAACATATGCCCCCCATTGGTATTCCTCATCCAGGTGGTCCACAAGTAATGTGGTGGGACCCTGGCCACTTGCACTGTCACCAAGGTGTTGGACTGCCCTCAGAGGAACTTCAACCATCTCTCTCTATTCAGAGGCTTCTATCTGCAAGGAGTGCACAAGTAACTGATCTTCTTTGTAGTCTGCTCCAGTGTCTTCCAGGACCTGCTCTTCCTTTGTTACTCTTCCTAAGAATTGTAAAACTGTGAATCAGTAATGTACATGTAAGCTATCAGCTGTGGGCATACAAGGCTGCTCTCTTACTAAATGCTGCTTTGCGTGACTACTGTACTACTGTTTTTCTAAATCAGCAGTCAGTGAGGTGTAGCTCCCACTCATTCGTGGTCCTACTATGTTGCTACTATTTTAGGAGTGGTCATGATACAGACTGATCAACTGAACTTTGGCCATTGTTTGACTACTTATAAACTGCTGGATAATCTACTTTTCAGGTACTATGGACTGCAGAGAAAGTACAGTTGCCTAAGCTCATACCATAACAGCAGATGTCTTACTTCTTGCTGTTGCAGTATTCTTTACTCTTGGGATATCCTGCTGATGAAAGCCTAACATCTGGCCAGTATACCAAAGTCTTTACACATTCCTGACATCATACGTCAGACATTATATCCTATGTGCTAGGCATAAGGTACATATGTTACGTATGGACATCTAATCCTCAGAACTGAAGTACCCCAGGAGAACTAGATCAACCCCAGAGAAAACAATACAATGCTCATCATGGAAGGGAATCAGAAAGAGATAAGGATGAAATAGGAACCCCCACCAGCCAGCAATAGAGAATAAAAGGGGGCAGGAGGGAGGGAGGGACAGAATACTGCAGCAGTGAGAAGTAGGACATCTACTGTTATGGTAAGATCTTACACAACTGCACTATGTCCTTCGTTATCACTGTTGCAGTATTTTTTTACTATTGGGAGATTTCAAAGCAACTGTACACTATGGGAGAAAGAAAGCCCTGACCCTGGAAATGACATCCGACTTACAATGTTTGGTAAAAGAAGGCCAAGTAGCAGCTTCCAAAATGGATCTAATATCCAGATGCTTGAAAAAAGCACCAGAAGAGGCAACTACACTGATAGAATGAGCACTAACAGAAGAGGAAAATGGAGGTAAACAACCTTCAAATCCAGGGAGACCAGAAAAGCTTAGGGAAGCAAATGAGAAAAGAGGATTTGAAGTGACAACATCCAAAAGGAAGGAATTTTCAGAAAGGTGATAGGCTACAACAGGTGTAGAATGGGCCTCCATGACCCCTCCTTCCTGGGAACCAGAACCATTCTGGAATAAAAACCTATTCCCTGATGAGACACTGGATTAGGCTGGATGGTTCCCTGCTCCAAGAGATCCCTCAAGACCAAAAGAAAATGAGACACCTGGCAAGGAGGCAGCTGAGGAAGGCCAGAAAATCGAGGAAGGGACTTACATGTCATGAAATAACCATGTTGAATAATGGACAGAGTTCAGGCATCTGTTGTAATCTGTTGCCAAACAGGGAAGGAATGGGTTAGCCTGAGGGACACGGGAATCTGGACGATGGAGAAGAAAGGTAGGATGTCAGATTGGGGCAGATTTATCTAGTAAAGAAGGTTTTTGGCCTCTGGAACTCTGAGTTGGTTTACCTGGGAAAATCTGCTTAGAAACTCTCTTACTCCTAGCAGGTTGTCTAGGCTACCGATGGACAAAGGACAAATTCGATGGATAGTTCCTCTGGAATGTATGTACAAGAAAAACAAAAACATGTTTAAGGTCCTGCATAATATTGTCTTTATTCTGCAAGGTTTTAAACAATTCTGCAAACAAAAAAAAAATTCTGGTGTCTCACGGGAAATCTAAAAGTTTGGTCTTAATGTTCTCAGGTAAAGCCTGCAGGCAAAACCAGGAATATCTCATGACAGAACAAGATGCAGCTACCCTAGAGGAGCCATCAGCTACATTTAATGGAATGGAGAGCTACCTGTGAGGCAGAACTCAAAAGAAAAAGAGTTTAAGTCTTACTGCCCAAATTACACATGTCGGTCACCCTCCAGCTGGGAGAGAACAACCAGGACATATCCAGTCATGTGGGTCTGACAATTAATGGCCCTGAAGATCAACGTTGCAGAAGTATACACTTTTTCTGCATAACTCTCCATAGCATGGCTGTCCTTATCAGAAGGTAAGAGCCTGGAAGAGGAAAGCAGTTTGGATAGCTTATAAGTGGATATGGAAACTACAGCAGGATCAAATAAAGGACTTTTATACAAGTATTTATGAGCCTCAGGCACTTTATAAAATCTGTCTGGCTTCTTAAGGGACAAAGGTCGAGAGTCAGGAGCCTGAAAAGCTGCTGTAAAGGTAACCAAGAGGGCAGCTAAGACAGGAGGGACTGCAGAAGGTCTGGGTGAGTCCTTTTGCAAGTGTTCATAGTATCTCTTTTGAACCTCTGAGACTGGAGAACAATCCCACTAAATAGTTCCATCATACAGACCACTGTATTCCCCCAAAGGATAATTCTTCAAAAGGAGTCAGGGTATAAGAAATCTTCTTTATCAGACTTCAGAGCTAAAGCAGAGTGTACTTGTGAGAAATATGCTAAGGATTCTTCACCAGAGTCCAATTTTTCATCCAAAGAATCAGAATCCCTAGGTCTCTTAGATCAGGTATAAGACCAGGGGGCAGAAGCAGCAGGAACAGACAATTCCTCTGGGGGTTTCAGAACAATTAGAGCATTAAACAGTCCCTGAGTAAATTCTTGACACTCTTTGTAAGGATTCTTAGCCACACGTTTGGTTTTCTGTTTCTTTTTTAAAGACACAACATCTACATTGACAAATACAGGAGGTTCAGACCCCTGCCTAGATTCAATAAGGGTACCAGTCACCTCTTCTCTGACTAAAATTTGTCTACCTTTAGGGAATCTGCCTTCCACACTCACATTTTCCCTTTCTGGATAACATGAAAAGAAAAGTACGCTGTGTAAACTTACCATAAATGTAGATGTTCAAGCGTATTCACTGTTTCAGTCCTAACTTGTGGGATTTCCTGCTGTGGAAGCCCATGGACAACCCAACTACCAGAGAAAAGTCTTTCCTCCTCCTATGATCAGTGGATGCACTTGACTGACTTTAGTACGCTGGGGTATAACTGGAGTCAATCCTACATCATAACCTCAGTTGTTTCTTGTCCCTTGTAGTTTGGAGCCCCCCATAGGAGCAGCAGGTCATGGCCAGATGGATAGGGCAAGGATCCATAGTCAGGTAGAATTGAAGAGTAGGGATCCATGGCACACGGAGTAGCAGGTTTAGACCAGGTGGATAAGGCAAGGATTCCTAGGCAGGTAGGAGTGTAAAGTAGGGATCCCTGGTACATGAGAAAAAGTAATATCCACCCTGTAGGCTATGGAGGAGGGAGGGAGGGAAAGCTGACTGCAACAGTGAATACACTTAAACATCTACATTTATGGTAAGTGTACACAACTGTACTATGCTCTTTATGTCTCACTGTTGCAGTCCTGACTTGTGGGAAAGTTCCCAAAGCTTAAAAGAGGTGTGGTGGTGAAGTAGGATGAGAAAGGGCGGTTTTGAAGGGAAACAGAAGCAAAAACTGAACTGGAGTAGAAGAAGGCTGACAGAGCTAGTGTCTGGTCTAAAAGGGTACATAAGATCAGAAGACAGGTTCCCCTCTCTCTCTCTTGGTAGATATGCCCTTCATAGAAGTAGTAGAGGACCCAGCTGCCCTAATGGAACGGGCCCTTACATGGACAGCAGAGATTCTGTCATGATGATTTCGAAAGAGGGTATCTGAAAAGAGAGACTGCCCTAATGGAATGGGCTCTTATGGGCACAGGAGAGATTCTTCCCTGATGATTTAGAAAGAGGGTACTGGGAAAGAGAGACAGAGAAAGCCCTATGGGAATGGCCTGCAAGATACAGTATCTCCGCCATTGAGGATAGCAGTAGTAATATTCCACTGGCCAGAAAATTCTAAAGAGTTTTATAGTGGCCATGTAGTATGGTAGCTGCCTATGGAATTTTCAAGAAAGGTAGGGTATCCTTCCCTCTGTTCTGAGGGTCTGGAGAGAAAAGAGGTAGGTGCCTGGTTAGAAAAAGAGAGGCATCAGTCACCAGATTGGGTTTGATGATAGGGTTAGGCCTGAGAGCCTAGACAGCCAGAGATTCCATAACTGGCTTGATAGGTAATAAGCAGGCAGGGTTCCATATCAGAAGATTAAATCTTTTCTAGGACAAGGTTTAGGTAGCAGGATGGTGTATGAGGTCACCTGGGGGGGGGGGGGCATGAGTGGAAGGCCCTACCAGAGGGTGGGTGAAGGTAGGTGTGCATGATGAAAGTAGGCTGAAATAGCTGAAATGTGAACCTTGCAGGATGAGTGAGAAAGGCATAAAGAAAGAAGATTTAAGAGTAGGACTGGAAAACAAGGATCCTGGCCCTGCTGGGGTCCTGACAGAACTGTGTACCCCCAGCACAAAAGCCTTCTGACTATGTTGCCCAGGTTTTTCTGGAGCTAGGCCACCTGACATTTCCTAAGATGTCCTGTGCATGCTAATACATGGAAGTGGGGAAGGGAGCTGTCATCAGGATCATACTTGGATCCCCTGAGTTCTATTTCCAAAGTCAGTGCACTGGCACCTGAAGCCACAGAGACTGTTGCCCCCCCCCGACAGTAACCTTCCAGCTAATAGAGTAAGAAGGTATGATCCACGTTTACAGGGAGAGGGTTAGCGGGAAGGCCAAGGAGAAGAAAGTACCAGAGTAGAATTGATCAAACTGGTGCTACAAGGAAGTCCAGCTGTTCTGTGATTTTGGGGTATTCTTGGGGGAAAAGGGCATTGTTATGAAAGCTTAACTGAAAGGGATTGTCCATAAGAATAAGAAGGTGTCTGTAGCTGCATTGTGTGTTTTCCCTGGTGGTGAAGAGTTCCATCTGTGGGGATGTCGCACACCAAATAACATATGTACACAAAAAAATACCAAACCTCCCTGCCCACAGACCCTCCAATCACGAACACACTAAAGGAAACCCCCCTTGTTGTATGGTTTAGTTTTTCCCATACACTATCACAGGCAAAGGCACAAATTTTACACCAATTAAATTAGTGGATGATTATCCTAGTATGTATGCGAACAAAGCTCAAATAAATTATATAAGCACAAAACTGGTTCTAACAAAAAAGTAACACAGCTATCATCTGCTTTTTCTGTGATTATCAAAATGTCTTCTTCTTAATAAAGTCTATACTTTGGTGGACTACGAAAAGGACCGCCAATGGCTTATTTCTGGAATATTATAGTACATGACAGCTTTTATCACCAAAAGACTGCCCTCCCCCCAGCTTGGTGACGTGGTCAGCCAGAATACCAAATAAGCTATTTCTAACATCCCGGAGTCCATTACACAAAGAGTGCTGTACAAACTGCTTCCTTCTGGGGTCACTTTTTTTCCCCTTATCCAGGAAATATGACCTTCTCATGAACAGCTTTTATCCATCAACTTCTACTTCCCAAGCTGCAAGGATTTATATCACATACCCGGCCTGTCTATAATGTATTGAACACTGTAGGTCAGGTGGGGTCACCTTACCTGGAGGCAAGAAGGTTTGAGTCCAAAGGGGTCCCCACCCTAGAACAGAATTTTCTTTTGAGAGTGAGCTTTAGATTCTGGGTTCATAGCTGATTAGTAGGCCAGCTTTCTTAACACGCCAATCTAAGCCTCCCCAATTCCAAGGTGAGAAACAAACTCTGTACCTTGTTGTCTGTGAAAACAAACCTTAACCATTATACCAAGTCACAATCTTTGGAGTGCTGTGAAGCACCTAAGATGTAAAGCCTGCACCTTGCTAGTGGCTAAGTGCTATGTTATTGCCTGGGGGAGGTAATGAAGTAGTCAAAAAAGGAAAGGTGCAAACAGTCAAAATTTGGAGTGTGCTAAGGGCCCAGTAACCCTCAGCTAGATCCCCTACTGGGAAGCCATCAAAAAGTGCACTTTGAGGATGGGGTCCCTAAGAAAACCCTAGGGTAAGACATAGGTTAAGAGAAGTGAAGGGTGAAAACCTCTGTAAAGGAGAGGCAGAAATCCTATTACTGAAAAGAGAAAGGGACGGGTGCATGCCATGAAAGGATCACTACTGCTCCCTCCTAGGGACCTGAGGAGAAGAAGTCCCTGGTGATGGGAAAGTTGAGTGGTCTTGGCTGAGTCCCTGGCGTTGAGTGTGGCCCCTTTCCCTGTGGGCCTTCCCTTGGCCTGTAATGGGTCAGGAAGGAAAGGAGCAGAGCTTGGTGGGGTAGTTTCTGCTTAAACTTGGGGGTTGCACCTGCACAAGGGATTAGGTTGTCTGCCTTGATTTAGCCCTGTCCTCCACCTCTTTGAGGATAGTTAATGCTTTAGGGCCAAAGAGTGACTCCTTATCTAAGGGAGCATCCAAAAGTTTGAACTTTACATGCTCCAGGAGGTATTGCTTTCCTAGCCATGTGTGCCTCCTAAAAGCAGACCCAGTGGCTGCGGCCATGCTGGCAGCTTGTAAAGCATCAAACTCACAGTGAGTGAACTGTAAATGTCCATTAATTCTTGAGATAAGGCCTTATTTTCAATGATCAAAGGTGTTTGCTTCATCTGTTCCAGCAGTGACTCTTGATGTTTTATTAAGTGGAATTGGCAGTTCAAAGCCCTCACAGATAACCTGACAGAAGTACAAACTTTCTTGCCAAATCTTTTGAGGGCTCTAACCTGCATATCACTGAGTAGGGGATTTTTGGGTGTGCTGGTTTTGGAATCCTGGAGTCCAGGACCAAAAATCTGTGGATCTGCTGAAGGGTTATTAAAAAGGTGCTTATGTGAAGCCATAACCTTGTAGAAACTGGCAGATTTTCTGGGTGCAGGGAGAAGGGAGTCTGGTCTCAAACAGGATTCTAGAAACACATCATCAACCACCTCCAAAATTAGGGGCACTGCCACTGGTTTGATTTCTGGGAGGTGGCAGAATTCCCTAACTCTTTTCTTGGGTTGGGGATAATCTTGCTATTCCCCAATGTAAAAGATCCCCCAGGGAGTGTAAACCTTCCCCAAAGGATAGATCCTCAGAAGTTGAGGCCAAAGGTAAGGGTTCCTCCGAGTCAGTCTCCTGAAAGGAGGACAAGAAAGGGTCATCTTCAAGGGTTGAGTTCTCCTGGTTCCAGTCTTGTCTGGTCTCAAAGGGGTCAGTAAGTACCTCAGGGATAGTGTCTTTTCTCCCTTTCCCAGAGGTAGATTCGAAGAGGTGTCTGCCCTTTACTAGGGAAAGCAGGTCCTCTGCCAATTTAACTAATTCCTTTTGAGATTGACAGCTGGAAGGGCTGGAAAGAAGAGAAGAAAGACTTCCTTATAGTAGGTTTTAGTTTTGGCCTGGGGGTCAGAAACATGGACTCCAGAATATCTTTACAGTATAATGATAGTGCTGTGTTCACAGGAAGCCAAGGCCTGCTGAGCGGTCTTGGACCCGAGTGATGAATGGTGATCAATGACTAGTGATGGTGTCAAGGGTCTGATGAAATACCGGCCTCTAAAAGGATCTCGATTGCGGGAGGAGGGGTGCAAAGGCACCTCACCAACTTCCACAATAACCAGTCCTGGCGGGCTATCTGATGTTGAACTGTTGTGTTTGGAAGGCCTGAGCTTAGGCCGTTTAATCATATCGACGATGGAATGCAGAATGGACACCAGCACACATGAAGATTCACAGGACTCATTAACAAATCTAGCTAAAATGTCCGCCCTACACCGAATAGTTCTGGGCTGAACTGGACACAGAAAAAACAACTGGGGAAGTCGTGGGAAAGGCCTAAACAAGTAATACAGAGGATATGAAAATCTTGGTGTGGAATTTGTTTACCACAATGGAGGCAGTTGTTAACTTTCTCTGACATTAGTTTAGAAAAGGAAAGAGTTCCCCAACTGGTTACTTAGCTTTAGAAGTTTTCACTCTGGTGTGGAGTGACCAACACACGTACTTCTTCATCTGCTTCATGCTCCGAAGGCAAGAAAGAACTGAGGTAATGATGTAGGTGGACTCCACTTATACCCCAGCGTACTTACATAAGTCAAATGTGTCCGCCGGTCATAGGAGAGAAGACTTTTACGCTGGTAGTCGGGCCGGCCAAGGGCTTCCACTGCAGGAAATCCCACAAGTCAGGACTGCAACAGTGAAACACAACAAACATCTACAAGGAGGAAAAAAGAAAGGAAGGAACCCCTAAGGGTCACTAATCTTTTGATGGGATGGGTAGAGGAACCAGCTCGGTGAATGGAGAACATACCAAATTCACAGGTGGTGTTTCGACTAGTGACAAAGAAGTTCTGAGGATTAGGCATCTGGACATCACATATGGACATTATGCCTTGGATGTAGGACATACATTTGATATACAATGCCCGAAAGGTATAAAGCCTTTGGTATACTGGCTGGATGATAGGCTATCCCCAGCAGGATATCCCAAGAGTAAAAAATACTGTAAGAGTGATAACGAAGGACATCTTATAGAATGTATGCTGAATGGAGTCTTTCAGGCTTGCGATTAGAACACTGACAAACAACAGTTCTGTCTGGAATGCTGTGTAGTTATGGGGGTACAATGTACAGCATGTCCAATGCCTCTTGACAGTGGCAGCTCTAGTAGTATGGGGAAGTGCACCAGTCCTGCATTCACTGCATATGCTTTGGTTATGATTTGGAACTTTTAGTATTTGTGTTACAAGTATTTCGCTTTTCAGTCCATTAGGTTCAGTTTATATACATTCATGCATTTTACATTCAATCACTTGTAGGCTCTTCCAGGAAAACAACTAAAACTGGTCCTTGTAAACCCACAGAAATTTTTAGTTCAATAAGCAGGTCACCAAATTGGTGAGGAAGGTATTTTGTTCAGCTCTCATGATTCTTTAGGGGGCAGCCAGTTGGTCCAGGGAAGTTATTGCTATACTTTGCATTTCACTGATGTGGCCAATCCTTCAGTACAAATGCCCAGGCTTAAAAAAAATCTTGATCAGCTTCAAAAGATACAAACTTTCATAGGTTCATAGGTTCATACTAGGTTATCTGCCCAAGGGCATTTATAAGCCTAGCCCATAGTAATGTGGCTTTCGCCACCCCTTTAGTTTGAGTAAAAACTATGAGTAATGTGGCTTTCGCCACCCGTTTAGTTTGAGTAAAAACTATGCCTATTATTTTGCTGTGCCTCTGTCAAGCAGTGACACTGAAGTAATCCCTGGGGTATATCTGCGATCTCCCATCCATTGGTCAAGATTTCTCTTGAACAAGGCCAGCGAGGTGCTCTGCCTCACATGTACCGGGATTTTGTTCCACAGCATAGGGAGTCTCTGGGTGATGAATCTGTCCCTCCAGCACATTCTATTTATAACTGTGTCAAGGTTTAAGTCTCCCGCCCTTGTGGTTCTGAGGGATCTAGATTTTTTGAGGTGAAGCATATTCATCAAATCTGGGTTTGACATGGCCTTATATGTCAGGCACAGGTCACCTCTGAGCAAGCGGTATGAGACTGAATAGAGCTGGAGTTCTTTCAGTCGGGCAGCATAAGACATATTTTTGAGACCCTTTATCCTTTTGGTGAGGAACTTTTGGGGCCTTTCAAGCTGCAGCAGGTGTCGGGTCAGATACATTCCGAATGGGGCATTGTACTCAATCATAGGTCTAATGAGTGATGAGTACAGGGGGACGATGACCTCCCTTGATCTGGATGTGAATCCCTTCATGATCAGGTGGGCAATATAGAAGGTTTTCCTAACTACTTTAGCAACATGAGTGTCAAACGAAAGGCTACTGTCAACCTGGGTCCCCAGATCCCTGATGACTTCTTCTGTGCTCAGTGGATTGCCACCTATATGGTAGCTAGGGGTAACCTTGTTTTTCCCGCAGGGTATTACTATGCATTTCTTGGCGTTTAACTTTAGGCCATGGCTCTGGCACCAGTTATCCATTTCTGTGAGGCCCTTCTGAAGGATATCTGTGTCAGATGTGTTTTCGACTATGGCTCCCAGTTTGCAGTCATCTGCAAACTTTGTCAGCCATAACCCTCCTGTGTTTGCTTGTACTTCAGAAAAGTAGATGCTGAACAAGAGTGGACCCAGGACTGAGCCCTGTGGGACACCACTTGTGACAGGCTTTGAGTCTGACATGGCTCCAGCAACTCTGACCCTGTGGGTTCTGTCACTTAGCCAGTTTGCAACCCATCTTGTGATGTATGGGTTTACTTTCAAGCTGATGAGTTTTTCGATGATACCTGAGTGGGGTATTGTGTCGAAGGCCTTTGCCAGGTCGAGGTAGGCTGTATGGACTGCCTTTCCCTCATCAATGGCCTTGGTGACTGTCTCGAAAAAGTCAACCAAGTTTAAGAGGCAGGATCTGCCTTTGACAAAGCCAAACTGGGTTGGATCCAAAGTCTGCAAGTTCCCTATGTCTTTATTTATGAGTTCCATTATGATCCTCTCCATGGCTTTGCAGATAAGGCTTGTCAAGCTAATGGGGCGGTAATTTCCAGGGTCGGTGGAGGCGCCGCCCTTATGAAGTGGGATCACAGTCGCCATGCGCCACTCCTTGGGTACGTATCCTGAGGTGAGGCTAAGATTGAACAGCTGTCCTAACTGCGGGTTTAATTCCTCGTTGAGTTCGTGAAGCACACAGCCGGGGACACCATCCGGTCCCATGGATGCTGTGTTTTTTGCCTTAGTGAGAGCAGTTCTCACCTGGGCGTTGGAGATGTTTGGGGGGCTACAATCCTCTGGTATAGATATCTCTCCTTTTGGGGGGGAGGGGGGGGGAGTTTGCACTGAACCTGTCAGTCAGTATGTTGGCAATGTGTGTAGGTTCAGTAATTTTCACATCATTTTGAACTAATTCTGAGCATATCTGGGAGTTTCCTCCAAGGTTTCTAACATAGCTAAAGATGGCCTTATGATTGTCTTTTGAGTCCTTGGCGATTTTTCTCTCAAAATTTGCCTTGGATGATTTTATGAGGGCTCTTAGTTTTTTTACTTATGATGATCAAAGGTGTCTTACCCTTCAAGGATTTTGCTCTATCTTGTAGTAGCTTCCTCCTTTTGTTGTAGAGCTTGTTTATGGCTGGGGTCCACCAGACTGGACGCTTGCCTTTGCTACAGAGAGTCTTAGTTTTGTTTGGGATTGCCTGATCCATGCAGTCCTGTAGGTGCTGGTAGAAGGCATTTGTAAGTGATTCAGCGGTTTGAGTAATGTTTACCACTGGCTCAGGGGCCTTAAAGGAGACCACACTAGTTTTTAGAAATGTGAAGTCGGCTTTTGAGAAGTTTTTCACTGTGGTCTTTTTTGTTTCAGGTGGGGGCGGGATGAGGACCTCCAGCGAGATTAGTTTATGATCTGATCTCACCAGTGAGGGGTATACTTCCGGTGTTGAACATTTTGATCCCATGTTCGTGATGATGAGATCAAGTATGTTTTCTCCTCTTGTGGGGATGGTGACTAGTTGTTCCATGGCATTTGAGTTTATGAACTCCAGGAATCTTTGGGTTAGAGTGTTTGGGCTTCAGACTAAAATAACTGAAATGTTTGGATAGCAAAGTTACATTAAACTATCCTTGTTTCTGGTCACAAATCTTCTACTGGGGGAGCCATCAGCCTTTCATTATTGACCCTAAAGTACCCTGTCCTCTTTGAAACGCAATGTTTAAAACATAATGCAGGGATGGTCAACCCGTACAAACTCAATAAGCTTTAAAGTCAGCTCCACAGCACTGACAAATAAAGCCATAAGACTCAGACAAACCAAGAATGATTACTTACCTCTGTGCTGGAGAAGTCAATGAGGAAGAGAGAGAGTCGGGGGGCAATGCCAGCTTCACCATCCTGAAGGGGAAGAAATGAACTGAGACCGAATGCAGTGTGCATACTTAATGATGACAGTGAAGATTGCATGCAGTGTATGGCCTAAAGTTGTATGTTTGGCTGTGTTGAGCTGCATGTGTGTGGTAAAATCAAGGAGTATGTGTGGGAGCACTCATACTAACAGGAACAGTGTAGCAAGACTTCACAACTATGACCACACATGCCAGTCATTAAGAGACTACAACCAGAAAAAGGAAAATTCCTCATGACTGCCTAGAAGACGACTCCATTATGACAGTTTTCACCCAAGTTAACAGGAAACAAACTAGAATAATCTCAGAGAGAACGTTATGGTCATCAGGCACGGTGGAAACTACTCAAACTTAAAACCTCTATCAACAAGCAGGACTAATTCATTATCCACTTTTGTTCCTCATATTTAGAATGAACTTCCTCTCCTCATTAAACAATGACAATCACTATTTATCTTTAAGAAGGAACCAAACACACACACACACACACACACACACACACACACACACACACACACACACACACACACACACACACACACACACTAACCAGCATTCAGCAAGCTTTTGAGAGGCTGAAAGAAACAAAAAGTACAAGGAGAAAAAAAACTCCATTTAGCCACAGAAAAAGACGATGCCACAAATGAGTCAATGTGCCACCACAGCATGCAGAATTGTGAAATTTATGAAGAAACTGGGTGGGACTGCAACACAACTAGAACAGACAAATATACAAACAGAGACAAAAGGAAAGAGTAGTTTTTGTTAAAATGTATAAATGTAAGTACCTCTAGCACAAATTCGCTGCTTCACTATTCCACCCCATGTTTGACTCAGACATAAACATTTGTCAGATAAAATTGGCCTTGTCTAAGGTTAAAAACACCAATTCCATGAGCCCAGACAATACCCTCAGTTGCTTTCAGCAGTATGAAGCAAAACTTTATAGGCCTCCTAAGCATCTTCCTTGACATATGCCTTTCCACAGGTTTTTTTCCCTAGCATGATCAAAGTTCATAAGGTTGACTCGACAACTGCTGAAAGGAATCAGTCACCAATCAGTGTTATCTATAAGGTTCTGGAAAGGATACTGATGCAAATGGTTCATGAGGACATTACTACTCCTGAACAGAAACCAATATGGTTTTATTAAGAGCAGAACATGACTTTTAAATACAGCCACATCCTTCAAAGAAGTTTTATGTGCACTAGACAATGGGACTGTCAGTAAACATGACTTATCTCATTCTATCAAACATGCCTGACACCATCCTACTGGGAGGGAAACACAAATATGGTGACCATAGAGGTAATGTATATATGTGTGATCCACAGGAACAGCCCAAGTGTTGAAGGTGGGTGCCCAGTTCTCCACACCAGTTGAGCTAATAAGTGGGGTCTCATACAGTTCTGTACTCTGTTCTCTTCTTTTTGGCGTTATTTTCTCAGATACTAAAGTTGACAACAATTTCTGAATCCCCAGATTTACAGATGATTATAAACTTGGTACAACTATCTATTTTACCTCTTGACACTACAGCATGGGGTAGAGTAAAAAAAACAACTGTCTGACATCCAATGTGGACAAATGCACAACAATTTACTCTGAGATGCAAATAATTTTACCAGCCATTACACGTAGATGACACTTATAGCCAGAGAATGTGACTAAAGACTTATGTACAAATTACATTTTTCCCCTGGGGATTAAGTGGGCTAACAGTTCGAGTCTCTGCAGCAGTGAGTCATACATGGATGCCATTGCTTAACTTCTCAATATCCACATGTTCCCCAACCACTTTATATTCCAGACCAAAGCCACCATTTTCGCTTCACACTGTAGGGTGGTCTGCTGAGCCAGTGAGGCTGGGTGACAGACAGGAAAGAACATGCATCATCATCAAATGCTGCCTACAGGGACTGCTTGGTGTGTTACAAGTTACACTCATTTCTCAATTCACTCAGTAAGTCTAATGTTGGGGGGGGTGCAATGTGTGCACCAACATAGTCACCTGCCTCTATAGTGAAGCTCCTAAACTGCCCATTGCACCCCCCCCCCCCCAAACAAGCTGTTGATATCTTATTTTCTCTCCTGGTTTTCACCCTTCAGGAAATATGACATTTGGCATACTCCAGTAGGCAGCACACCATCCTCCAGAGACAGGTGAGCAGGCAAGCACCTCATTATTCCTCTACCACTCTTGTTGACTCCTCCAGTGCGTAAGACACTAAACAAGCCATGAACAACTGGGAAGCAGTCAGTGCTTCATTGTTCTATGCCGCACATATGTACAACCCTAGATGGAATCCTCTCATTTGAACAAGTCACTACTGCAGAAAAAAAATGCTTCTTTTGCAGCTCATAGACTGACATTTAGTCACTCTGCAGAAGTCAGTGTTTCCTTGCAGACCTCAATGCTTAGTCCAATCAGTGAGTGCAATGCACCTACAGAGATGATCCTAACAAAACATATAGTTTTAAACGAAGGTACAGAAGCTTGATACTACAAGTAAGGATGGGTGTCAAAGCCAGAGTTACTCAGGTTAACTATTTTTCCAATGCTTGTCTTGCATCATCTCCTGAGATGTGATTTAAAGCTTATATTCCATGCAAAGAAAGATACTTTCCTATTCAAAATGTGCCTGGGGCGCAGATAGGTGGGCTTACACATGTACAAATACAATTAACTTCAGAATCATCATTATACATAACAAATAGAGTTCATCATTCAACATCTTCATTGCCTTTGGAATAATCCCCCACCACCTTTAAAACAGTCAATCCTCCCCAAAGTTCATAAAAAATTAAGACAATAACACAGTTGTATGTAAATTTCAACACTATATGATTATGGGCAAGATTCCCAAAGGTTACAAAGCTGCAAGCTTGGTATTAACCTATGAACAGGCAGTAAGAGAGGATTAAATTGGTTCAAATAATGAAGGAGGAGGCACATTCATTCATAAAGCCTTCACGCTATTGATTCTCAGCTTTATCTAAATGAAAAAGACAAGTACACAAACTGGAACTTACAGACACAAAAGCCTGCTAGGCTTCAGGAGCCACTGGACTTTCAGGGTCTATTGCAGTTATTAGATCTGTATTAGGATCTGTGCCTTATGGGAGCTGCAATAACTAGTGCTCATGAATGTCTTATTTCCAAGAACAAATGCTTTGAAATCATACTCCATGTTGGTGCTAATTAACTATGCCACAAACAGAAAATGGTAAATGCTAAGATTTCAAATACTTCTATTTCATATCATATCATAACACATGCCACACTTACATCCACATCAACAGTCACATATGCATTTCTGTATATATCCACATTCATCTGCATCCACAATAATATTATCATACCTACCAGCTCTTCACTCACCTGAGCAGCTGCAGAGGACGTAGCACCACAATGAAGTAGAATGGCTCCATGTCAAATGCCAAAACAAGAAGGCCCAAAAAAGCAAACAATGTCACAGAAAAATCAAATCTAAAAAACAAAAATAAAATAAAATTAGCATTCATTACAATGGCCTTCTTTTTAGATTAATTCAAATTAGCCCCATTCAAAACTGATTAACCCCTCCCCCTCCAAAGTGACTAAGATTTACAGCTCAAACTATCAACTTAAACCTGAGTCTGTGGCACACACAAACAAAGCCCTAACTGTGTCACAGAGGACCCAAATTCATATAGAGGCTCTGGCACTGGAAGAGCCATATAATAGGGAGAGATATGGCTTTTTTGCCCCTCCTTTTTCTCCCACACAGTTGACCATTAGATGACCCAGTGTCTCTCCTCAAATCACTGGATCTGCATGCATCTCCTTACCTCCCTGGACTTGCTTGGAAGGAGATCAATACATCCTGGGACAGCATCATACTGTTGATGTGTGAGCATTTTTTTCTGTTTATTCCTTGCCCCTGTATGTGCCCTGTAACACCCTGACAGTGGGACATGCAGAGGGTGTCAGCAATGGACTGTCCCTCACTTTCACAAGGGGCTGATGTCAGCAGAGTACCCTGCCCACCCCCATGCAGCATTTTGTTCTTATTTTTTGGGTCTCCTATAGGTAACTCGAACCTTGACATGTGCACCTCTCACCCTCGCTCCTTTTCCTCTCTCCCAAGATGCCATGACCATCACCTCAGCTCCTCAGATGCTAACTGAAACCAGGTCACCTGGCCTGTAGTCAGGCTGTCATGACCAGAGTGAATCATGCCCTTAAGTCTCAATCTATAAGTTGGTCACAATGTCAGAGGCCAGCTAGCAGCTATGAGCTAAATAATTTAGACAGAACCTAACAGACTAGAACAGTGACATCTGGATTTCGATGGCAAGTACTAAATGGCAGGATGAAACCCTTCTTACACTAGATGGTAAAGGTAGCAAAAGTTCATGAAAGGCATGCAACCAGTAGTGTCAGAATGACTACACAATCTGAGTGCAAACACAGTTTTAACTAGCACTGTTTCATCACTTACCTAAATAATTGTGATGTATTCATTTTCCTCATGCTAGTTGGTATTTTTCGATATCACTGGAATTTAATACATAATAAAAAATCCATGTTTTGAGTTTGTTCTGGTATCTTCCTACTGTTGCATGCCTGAATATTTTTAACTGCCTAAGAAGGTTAATATCAGTTCTCTAAGAAGATAAATTCTGGGCACTGCTGCTTGTAAAGTTTGACAGTAGCAGTATGCTAGTACAGGACAGTAAGCTGTCAAGTTTCAGTCCGACCACATTGCACTATGCCTTGTAGTGGTGAATAATGGGAGACACATCAGTTGTGCAGTTTTGGTTATAGGTCATTTCACGTTGTGTGTGGAGATGTCTTGGGATGCTGCCTTGCAGGAGTGAATAGTGGGAGACACATCAGTTGTGCAGTTTTGGTTAGAGGTCATTTCACATTATGTGTGGACATGTCTTGGGATGCTGTTCAAAACAAATGAACCATGGAGCTGCAGAACTGCTTGAGCTAGTCTGTTTCTTGCTTCAAAACTTCTTAGTCTCTGATTTACTCGTCCAACTGTACTGTCAGTGTAATCTTGAAAGGTGAGGTTCTGGTCAGTAACTCTTCCTATGCATTTGTAACAGCCCTGTAGGACACCATTGGTGACAAGTCTCTTGGAGGAATATGTACCACTAATGCTCACTGTGTGATTTTGTCTGTGACCATATCTATCCAGTGGGTTACACTGGGTTTTTGATTTAAATGGGTTAGCTTTTTGATTTGTATACCACAGCAGCTGTACATGGTGCACTGGAAGTGGAGTCTACACTTAGCCGAACTGTGATCTGTGGGGCAGACTGGATGGTCTCTGGCTCCACAATGTTTTGATTGGGGGACATTTCCTGTGCTTGGTGACCAGCAGTATATATTTGAATCAGCTCTTAACCACAGTTCTAGAGACTTCTAAATGTATCTTTTGACTCAGATCCATCTATTTGTGCTTAACAGATCTTGAAGCCGTTACAAGAAGATCTTAACTTGTAGCAGTTTTGACTGTTGAAGCATCACCTGCTCCACAAATGCGAACACTAATGTAACTGAAACAAACCTAAGTCATGTTGTTACAGATTTAATACGACCTGCAACAACTACAAGAGCCTGAATTTTTACTAATTGTTCAACAGTATGTCGTAGTATCAATTTGCAGAGTATACGGTTTACATGCAGCAGCCATGAACCCCACACCTGGCTTTGTTTATTACTACCAGAGTTTCCAAAGAAAGCTTACTTGAACCTTTTATGGCCCACAAAACTCATAAATAAATGACAGATGACTCAAAAGATTTCAACACACGTTAGATAACAAAAAGAAAACAAAATTAAGTAAGAAAACAGAGAAATGTGATTAAAGTTGAGATGGAGCTAATATGCTAGGCAGCCATCTACCACCATCTGTCCCTCAAAATTATCAGTTATACTAGTTACATTTATATATTTGTATGTATTTAAAGTACCCACTGTATTACTAAATACTTTTTTGAAGGATGTTTGGATCCATAATCTCACCAAGAAAACGGCGCAGCTTTGATTTATGATTAAACCAGCCAACAAGTCTAATTCATGGATACTGAAGAGTTTAAGACAGGTTCTACACTGTGGCAGCAGTGAGCACTACCTGTTTTATGCAAATCAGTTGCATGGAATTAAAATCTGTGAATCTATTTAAATTCTCTTGACATACTGTCAGTGGACCTTTTTATTTCACTGTCCATAACAATACACCTAAAGTGTGGATGGATTACCACTATACTTATTTAATGAATTACATATGAAAAATGAATTTAAGAGGACCATGTTGACAGGGATTGGCAAGATAAGTGACCTTATTGCATTTCTTTTTTTTCCCCCTTAAATATTTTATTGATAATTTTAAAAATAGAAACAAACTAAAGAAATAAGGAAAGTATTTACACTATATGCATAACAAGTCAGAAAGATCATGGAACTCATAAACAAAGACATTGGGAACCTCCAAACACTGGATCCTACCCAATTCGGCTTTGTTAAGGACAGATCTTGCCTCTTGAACCTGGTCAATTTCTTTGAAAAGTCACCAAGGCCATAGACGAAGGGAAGGTAGTCCACACAGCCTACCCTGACCTTGCAAAAGCCTTCGACACAATACCCCACTTGGGCATCATAAATAAGCTCACCAGGTTAAATATCATCCCCTATGTCAGAAGATGGGTTGCAAACTGGCTTAGGGATAGAACCCACATGGTCAGAATTGCAGGTGCCATGTCAGACTCTAAACCAGTTACAAGTGGTGTCCCACAAGGCTCAGTCCTGGGACCTCTCTTGTTCGGTATATATTTCTCTGAGGTACGGGCTAACACAGGAGGACTATGGCTGACAAAGTTTGCAGATGACTGCAAACTGGGGGCCATAATCGACTCACCGGCTGACACAAGCATCCTCCAAAAAGGTCTCACAGAGACGGATAACTGGTGCCAGAGCCATGGCCTAAAGCTAAATGCCAAAAAGTGCATAGTCACCCTCTTTGGGAAAAACAAAGTGCCCACAAATTACCACATAGGTGGTAATCCATTAAATCTGGAAGAAGTAATTAGGGATTTGGGGACCCAAGTAGATTGCAATCTCTCCTTTGACAATCACATTGCCAAAGTGGTTAGAAAGACATTCTATATAGCCCACCTTATCACGAAAGGGTTCACATCTAGATCAAGAGAGGTCATTGTGCCCCTCTACTCATCACTCATCAGGCCCATAATTGAATACAATGCCCCATTTGGGATGTACCTTATCCTACACCTGCTACAACTAGAAAGACCCCAAAAGTACCTCACCAAGAGGATCAAGGGACTCAAACAGATGCCCTACGCAGTTAGGCTAAAGAAACTCCAGCTCTACTCAGTTGCTTACTGCCTACTCAGAGGTGATCTGTGCCTGACGTATAAAGCCATGTCCAACCCAGAATTAATGGACATGCTCCACCTCAAGAAATCCAAATCCATCAGAACTACATGCTCCAGTGACCTAAACCTCAGCACAGAAATAAATAGAACATTCTGGAGGGACAGATTCATATCCCAGAGGCTCCCCTCACTCTGGAACAAAATCCCAATCCATGTCAGACAGAGCCCCTCAATGACCCTCTTCAAGAAGAATCTTGACATTTGGATGGGAGATCGTAAATTTACCCCTGGGATCTCTTCTGTGTCACTGCTAGACAGAGGCACGGTAAACTAACCTTAAATGGGCTATCTTCTGTGACCCACTACACAGAGGCACAGTCAGCTAATCTAAGAAGGGTGGCGAAAGCCAAACACACTCTGGCTAGGCTTGTAAATGCCCTAGGGCAGATAGCCTAGTATCAACCTATGAACCTATTACCTAAAAAAGTATTTATAATATCTAATGGTGCAATGATCCAGAAACTCAAAATTTTAATTTCATTGTTCAATTAAATTTAAAACTTTATTATTTTACTTCTGAATGTATCCTGGCCTTTGTGCACCCTTCTGCTACTTCTACATTTTGTTCTTAAATTTTTCAGAAGCGCAGCTGTTAAGTACATGTGGTAATTTATCACCACCTAACACTTCACAAGGTTAAAAGTGATCAAGAATAAACTGCAACAACTATTGATATTTCTGTCTGAACTAATTTTGTTCATGATTCTAATTTAGTTTTTCTTTTATAATGAATACTGTACAATAAAGCAGTAATCCACAACTATGTGTGGGTATATCAGGATTTACCCAAGGATGGTGTGGTTTCATGAGAGGTAAACCAGAGTGATTAAACAAAGCCAACAGTGGGTAAATCCCGATATACCCACAAACAGGAGTGGATTATTGCTACTACACAATAAAAAGAAGTTATGTTCTTACTATACTGTTCCATCTGTGTTGTTGATCTTTATTCATTCGTTACTGGCGGGTGTCGGTTCTGTCCTTGGAAAGAGTCGGCTGTTATAACAAGCTTGTGCCAGCCAAATCCTCTCCTCTCAAGCTACGCTTTTACCCCACTCCATATTACCTCAGATCGAGTTTGCCCATAAGAAAAGGACAGATTACAGAGAGAAAAGCCCAGGCTTTTTCTGAGCAACTTCCTTATCATAGGATAGGACCATAGCCGAACCTCCAAGAGTCTTTTGGAGGGGGATGGTGGGTGGGTTGTAATGAATGAATGAATATCAACAATACAGATGGAACGGTATGGTAAGAACATAACTTCTTTATCTGATGTTGTTAATCTTCATTCATTCCTTACTGATGAGACAGAGTCCCTAGGTACCTTGTTTCCTGGGAGGCCCTATGGAGGAATATTCTTGAGTACCAGGAGGCTCTCCCCCTGGAGATCATATCCAATTTGTAATGCATGATCAAGGTATGAGAAGAGGCCTATGTTGCTGCTGCACAAATGTCATCCATGGAAGCTCTTGCATGGAAACCAACAGATGTTGCAACTGATCTTGTGGAATGTGCTTTGATCTTAGACGGTACAGAAACCTTGTTTCGTTGATAACTAAAGGCATGCAATCTCAACCATTTAGATAAGGTAATTTTGGAAAATGATTTTCCCAATTTTGGGCCTGAATATGATATAAATAATTGGTCAGACTTTCGTATGGATTTAGATCTGTCAAGATAAAAACACAGTTGTCTGTGCACATCAAGCAAATGCAATGAATATTCTCCTTTATTAGAAAAATTTGGAAAGAAGACTGGTAGATCAATCATTTGATTAACAGTCAAATCAGAGATAATCTTAGGTAAAAAGGAGCGATTAGACTGTAGTGATAATCTGTCCTTATGGAAGACCATGTAGGGACATTTTATACACAAGGTTTGTAACTCAAAAATTCATCTTGCTGAAGTAATGGCCACCAAGAATACGGCTTTCCAGGATAAAAATTTTAGGTCACAATTGGCGGCAGATTCAAATGGAGGGCGAGTCAAGGCTTGTAGAACCAGTGTCAAATTCCATGTTCGGTTGTTTGAAGGGGGGTCTGATATGTAAAACTACCTTCAAAAAGGTTTTACAGAAATTGTGAGAGATTAAGGAGGAGCCTTCGAAACCAATGTGGAAGTTGGAAATTACTGCCATGTGTACTCGAATGGAAGAAGCTGCAGCTCCAGAATGAAGAAGATTAGATAATCTAAAACCATGGAAAGTGGTGCCGAAAAAAGGATTTATTCCTTTTTTGAGAGACCAAATAATGAATCTGCTCCATTTGCTGGGTTAAAGTTTCCTGGTGGATGGTTTATGGGAAGCCAGAAGAATGTGATGGACAGGGGAGGACAAGTTGTTTTGCCTGGCAATCATTGGAAGTGGAGGAACCAAGCTGTCAGCTTGAGGTTCGATACATTTGGATATGTCAATCCCTGTGGATGCGATAGTAGTTCCGGAGTTGGATCCAGAATCCAAGGCTGCTGTAGTAGGGGAGGCCAAAGGAAGGGGAACCAAATTTGTCATGGCCAGTAGGGTTCAATGAGGATTACTCTGCTTTTCAACCGAAGAGCCTTCATCAAGAATTGGGAGATCAGTGGGAGGTGGAGGGTAAGCTGACTTGATCTGGGACAACTATTTTTGGTGCCAAAAGGTGGGCTGGTGCTGTAGTGACGCTCGGTGCTGAAGATATTGCCAGAGCCATAGTCGGTGCAGGCATAGGTGCCGAAGAAGATGGCACCGAAGACGGTTGTTGTCTTGAAACCAAAGTTGGTGCCAAGGTTGAGGATTTAGGCCCCAGTGCCAAGGGTATTGGTGCCAATTTAGGAATTTCAGTGACACGATGAGATAAAGGTAAAGATTTGCTCCTCTTTTTATCTTCTCTCTTAGGAGGTTGTGAGCCCTCCAACTCCAAGATAGCCTCCGCAAAAGGAGATTTCTATAGACCTTTTAAGATTAATTTATTTTAACGCTCTACTAAAGTACGGGAGCTGAAGCCTCTGCAAATTTCACAAGGGGCTTTCACAGAAAGGTGTGGCACCCCTAGACAATACACACAAGAAGAATGACTATCCACATTGGGCATCTTTCTGTCACACTGATCACAGAGTTTGAAGCCCATGGTTCCTTTTTTATCTGACATGTCAAATATGAAATAACAGCAGTAGCGAAAAACAGTCACACAGGACAGACAGGAAAAGTTTTTTATTTTGTAATAGAAGAAAGGAAAGGAAAAATTACCAACAATGGTAAAAAAAATAACTAAGGGGTAAGGAAAAGGCCTGTACCAACGATGGTACAAAGAGTACGAAACTTGGTAGAATAGGCAGACAAAAGAGAGGGATATAAACAAGATTATGAAATTAATAAAGAAAAAATAAGAGTGAAAGGCAATAAACAATTTAGATTAGCATTGAAAAGTTTTAATTGAGTTAGCTGAGAGCTGGCTGACACGTCTTACTTTGTACGAGACAAATGACATCTGAGGTAATATGGAGAGGGGCACTATGGGCAAAAGCTTAGCTCGAGAGTTTTTTGTCTGGCGCGAGCTTGTTATAACGGCTGACTTGGTTCCAAGCATGGTACTGACACATATCAGTAAAGAATGAAAGAAGATTAACAACATCCAATCATTAGTTAACAAAAAATCTTACCTTTTCTAAGTAAAATCATTGTAATAAAAGTCTTTAGTGTGCTTCTGTCAGTTTCTGGTAGTTTGAGGAACTTAGTTGATGTACTGCGCATGCTCTGCCTGCTCCACAGAAATTTTCATCTTTGGCATCTGAATTCCCCACTTAATGGTGTGCATAAAATAAGCTAAACTCCTTTAAAAAAATCTTAAACTAATACTCTGCTCCCCGGAGCAGGTTACAAGAATGGCTTTATGGCGCATATTCCAAAAGAAAAATCATCCGCACAGCAACTGGAGTTCCTTGTACTGGCTTATGCTCTATTTACAATGAGCATACTGATTGGGCTGTCCAATCACTGTCCATGTTTCTGAAAATCAATGAGCCGTTATTGTTTAATTAACATATATATTACTCCTGATTAGTTATAGCAGTGTTGAAGTTAAGATCAGGTTTATTAAAATGCTTAATCAACTAAATACTACAATAATAAAATTAAACAATAAGTATAAAAGTATACATTTGGAAGTCAATCTGGGAATCCCATTTGTTATGCAGGGAGATCACAAACGCACACGCACACACACACACACACACACACACACACACACACACACACACACAGTGGGCTGTTGTGAGATTAGAATCCCTACCTATCTAGCCTTACACACTATAGATCACAGAATTTACAGCACGCCTCATGGCTGAAAGTCTGGGACAACTGAGCATTATTATACAAAGAACATACATAAATAACAAATACAGAAAATACAAAAAGTAATGAAAAATGAAGTGAGAAAGCAGTAAATACATGAACGGAAAAAAGTGAAGCTAAAGCTCTTTGATTAGATCAAATGTCAGGTAAAGAAAATTCAAATGTAAACTGAAACTGATGTCTAATTACTCAAAATCAAGTGTTCATTTCTGGATTAAAGCTAAAAATCATAGTTTTTAAACATTATGAAATAAATGCGAGATACAGTAATAGGTGTAAACTAAACAGCAACGTCTGCTGAAGTAAAGGCAAGTCAAGAATACTCCACAAAACATGACAAACCCCACTCAAATAACAAAATAATGTCAACAGACTCAAAAAAATATCTTCAAGAATAGTCTAGCTAATATCTGACTTGAAGAGATGAGCCATACCGGAGATCAAGAATGTATAATAAGGCTCAATTGTCCCAGTAATGGAAAATTCCACAGATGAAGCCATGACAGTTCAAAGCAAATAAAAGCCAGAAAGGGACAAGTCAGCTGTAATTTCAAAAAGATCTTTATGAAAATAAGCTGATCTAGCTATTGGCGTGTCCCAACAAAAAGACCTACCATCTCAAACAGCAGGCACTGACAAAATGCACGATCCACTATGAACACTTCACTTTATGGCAATCAACAAGCTCATTCTCTGTCCATAGATTCCTGATGTTGCTCAGCAAAATTAGCATCTTAAATGCATGTAACACAGAAGTTCCTATAGCCACCACAAAATCAACAGCAGACCAAAGAATATAACACACAACGCATAAATGAATAACTGATCAGTCAAGAGATGCCGACACAAGTCAGAAATAGAAAAGAAAACAAAATTGTAGAAACAGAGATAAGTGTTTAAAGTTGAGATACAGTTAAAGTGTCAAGGAGCCAGCTACCACCATCTTCCCCTCAAAATTGTCATTGTTATACAGTGCTAGTTAACAAGACGGGTTACTTCTATGACATAGGCTTCATGTAGGCTCTCTGCTCTTTTATTTGTTATACTATACCATAGCCCTGTTACAATTTGTGCAGATGCTTAGGATTCTGTGGGGAAAAAAAAAAACAGGAGGGTGGACTTTTAACTGTAGTAATCGCCCCTTTGAGAACTGATGAAGACTTCTCTGTACCACCTTGGAGCAAAGCATCACATTCAAAAGGGTCTCCCCATATGCAAGAGATATCTATTAGTCACTATAGATGTGCTGGAGGGGGTTGCGCCTTGCTCATATTTGATTTTTTGCATGATAACTAACTGCTGTTTATGAGATATAGTCAGATTTGGTTCATAATGCACTAGACTGAGTACACAGAAACTCAAAACATGAACTCAAGCTTGTTACAATTTAAACAAACAAACAACATTAAAAAGAAAACTAAGTGTTCCTTTTTTCATTCCTTTTCCTTCTTTTCCTTGACAGGGCAAGTCCCCTTGTACCTATACAGGACAAGCTTCACCCCACCGTACAACCTCTCATTCCTAAATTGCTTCACCTCAGATAAACAGCAGAAAGTGTAAAACGATTTTCTCTTTCTCCAAGAGATGCAAGGCAAGCCACCCACATAAAAAACGGACATGTAAGCTTTGTGACACGTTTGATAAATGCATAATACTGTAGAGCAGTAAACTAGTTAGGCAGGAGTTCTAATCTCAGTCCTGGCAAATAGAGACATGATTTTAAGCCTATTGGCACTTACTACACTCCCCTTCCCCCTCCTTTATCACTGCTGCTGATGTCACTCACTGTTAAAGATACCTTTGGACAGCTCTCAAATATGTAAGCTTCATGGCGTGTCTGATAAATGTGCAATGCTATAGTGCAGTAAACTAGTTAGGGAGGACTTCTAACCTTGGTCCAGGTAAATGTAAAACTGTGTTTGTTTGTGTGAGAGTGTCTGTAGTTGTGGAAACATGATTTTAAAACCTCAGTAAGAGAATTACCGGCCACAAACAGATGCCATACGCAGACTGTCTCAAAAAACTCCAGCTCTACTCTGTTGCATATCGCCTACTCAGAGGAGCTCTCTGCCTAACATACAAAGCTATGTCAAACCCAGAGCTGTTGGACATGCTACACTTAAAATAATCACAATCTCTCTGAACCACACCATCCAGGGACCTCAACCTTGTCATCACAATAAACAGAACATGCTGGAGGGATAGAGTCCTTTTCCAGGGACTTCCCATACTCTGGAACAAACTACCCATTCATGTCAAGCAAAGCTCCTCATTGGCCCTCTTTAAGAAAAATATTGACGACTGGATGGGAAATAGAAAATTCACCCCGGGAATAGCTTCTGTGGCACTGCTCGACAAGGGCACAGTAAAATTATTTTCTTGGGTGGCAAAAGCCAGGGAACATTTTTGGCTAGGCTTATACAGGCCCCAGGGCCAATAGCCTGGTACCTACCTATGAACCTATACAAGCATTAATATCTTGCTTGTATGTGATCAGAAACTAAAACTCAAACAAATATGCTGAGTCAACTGTGTTAATAGCTTTGTTATGCCTAGCAATGGCTTTTAAGTCATTGGACTCAAACAAACTTCAGCCTCATTTTGCTAAGGTGTGTTTTTTCTTTATAAAGTGTCCTTGAAGTGGTAATACTATGAGGTAGTCCTTTGCTTTAAATCAGCCCTAAACATAAGACAAATTTCAAAGAACTTTGACTTATTTGGATATGTTCTTGAGGCAGAAACCACCAGGAAGTTTTTCCTTGTTCATCATCTACCTTGTGATTTCACTACATTTTAAAACAAATTCAATGGATTCCTTGTTAATATAGTTCCAGAATACCCAAGTTGTTTAATTTAGGGGAAGATTTCTATATGTGCAACAATGATAAATCAGTATCTGTGGTTAGAGACTTCCTCACAATTATCATGGGTCTAGGACTGGTTCAGGTGATTACTACTAACAACCATAAAAAAAAAAAAAAAATAATAAAATAAAAAAAAACAGGTGGGACAGCCATCTCAAAACTCCTAGTGGAATCAGTCTCATAGTCGGACCTCCATCTGTTGCATTTTACTCTAATGCAGCCTCTGTCATGTTTCCTGTACTCATCCCTCATTACACCCATTATAGAATACAACACCCCGTTTGGTATGCACCTCTCACGACATCTGCAACAACTGGAAAGGCCGCATAAATACCTCATTAAAAGAATCACAGACCTAAAGCTGATGCCCTACACTGACAGCCTTAAAAAACTCCAGCTATACTCTGTCGCATATCATCTACTCAGAGACAATCTCTGCTTAGCATACAAGGCCATGTCAAACCCAGAGCTGTTGGACATGCTACACTTAAAGAAATCCCAGGGATCTAAACCTTGTCATCACAATAAACAAAGCATGCTGGAGGGATAGGTTCCTGACCCAGAGACTCCTCAGACTATGAAAAAGACTGCCCATACATAGGTTCATAGGTAGGTACTAGGCTATCGGCCCTGGGGCCTATACAAGCCCAGCCAAAAAGGTATCCTGACTTTTGCCACCCAAGAAAATTATTTTCCTGTGTCACTGTCGAGCAGAGCCACAGAGGTGATCCCCGGGGTGAATTTCCTATTTCCCATCCAATTATCAAGATTCTTCTTGAAGAGTGCTAATGAGGAGCTTTGTTTGATATAGATAAGTAGCTTATTCCAGAGTATGGGAAGTCTCTGGGACAGGAATTTATCCCTCTGGCATGTTCTGTTTATTGTCGTGACAAGGTTTAGGCCCCTAGAGCGTGTAGCTCGGAGAGATTGGGATTTCTTTAAGTGGAACAAGTCCAACAGCTCTGGGTTTGACACAGCTTTGTATGTTAGGCAGAGATCACTTCTGAGTAGGCGATATGCGACGGAGTAAAGCTGGAGTTTTTTGAGACGGTCTGCGTAGGGCATCTGTTTGAGGCCGGTAATCCACTTTGTGAGGTATTTCTGTGGCCTTTCCAGCTGCTGTAGATGTCTTGTGAGGTACATACCAAAAGGGGAGTTGTACTCTATAATGGGTCTAATGAGTGATGAGTAGAGGGGAAGCTTGACCTCTTTTTTTCTGGATGAGCAACCTTTTGTGATGAGGTGTGCCACGTAGAAGGATTTCCTGCCTCTGTGGCGATGTGATTATCAAAGGAGAGACTACTGTCCACCTGTGTCCCAAGGTCTCTTATCACACTTTCGGTGTTAAGTATACTACCGCCTATGTTGTAGTTCATGGGTACAGAGTTTTTACCAAAGGGGATGACAATGCACTTTTTAGCATTGAGCTTGAGGCCATGGCTTTGACACCAGGCATCTGTCTCAGTGAGGCCCTTTTGTAGGATGTCCACATCGTTAGGAGTTTCGATTATGGCTCCTAGTTTGCAGTCAACTGTGAACTTCGTTAGCCAAAGACCTTCTGTGTTAGCCTGTACTTCAGAGAAGTAGATACCAAACAGGAGAGGACCCAGGACTGAACCCTGTGGTACTCCAGTTGTCACTTGTCTGAAGTCGGATTTGGAGTCTGCTACTTTCACAGTGTGGGTTCTGTCAGTGAGCCAGTTGGCAACCCATCTTGTGACATAGGGATTTATTTCTAGTTTAGTGAGTTTATCTATAATTCCAGAATGGGGGATGGTGTCAAAAGCCTTGCCAAGATCTAGATAGGCTGTGTGAACCACCTTACCCTTGTCTACGGCTTTGGTGACTGCTTCAAAGAAGTCTATCAGGTTTAGGAGACATGATCTGCCTTTTACAAACCCGAACTGGGTGAGATCCAATGTCTTTGTTTATAAGTTCCATGATGATACGTTCCATGGCCTTGCACACCTGGCTCGTCAGGCTAATGGGCCAGTAGTTCCCGGGGTCCGTGGTGGCTCCCCCCTTGTGGAGTGGGATAACCATTGCTGTGCGCCATTCAACGGGCACAAAGCCTGAAGTGAGGCTATGATTGAACATGGTACTTAGGTGGGGTGCCAGTTCGTTCTGTAGTTCGTGTAGAACGCAGCCTGGGATGTTGTCTGGTCCCATGGATGCTGTGTTCTTGGGTTTGGAGAGTGTGGTTTTTACCTGTGCAGCCGTGATTACAGGAACTTTGCATTCTTCCGGTATAGAGATGGGCTCTTTAGGGGGTGAGAGGGGGGGTAGAGTTAGCACTGAACCTATCTGCCAGGATGTTGGCAATATCAGTTGGGTCGGTATATTTAGTGCCACTGTGCTGTAACTCAGAGCAGATCTGAGTGTTGCCATTGAGATTCTTGACATAGCTATAGAATGCTTTGTGGTTGTCTTTAGAATCAGTGGTGATTTTGTTTTCGTAACTAGCTTTGGAGGATTTTATCAGGGATCGCAGCTTCTTTTTGAGGCTGACCAGGGAGCTACTCCACTCATCGGATTTTACTCTCTTTTGCAAGAGTTTCTTCCTTCTGTTGTACAGTTTGTTTATGGCAGGGGACCACCAGATTGGCTTCCTTTTTTGGAGGATAGCATCCTGGTTCTGTTTGGGATAGTACGATCCATGCATTCATGTAAGTGCTTATAAAGTGTAATTGTGTAGGATTCAGTAGTCGTAACTGTATTGTCCATCTGCATGGGTGTCATGAAGTTCACCACTTCTGTCTTAAGAAGCATGAAGTTGGCTTTGGAGAATTTTTTTACCATGGTTTCCTTAATGGGGGGGGGTGGAGGCAGGATGTGAATATCTAGGGTAATTAGCTTATGGTTGGATCGGACCAATGAGGCATTGACTTCAGGTGTGGAACACCGATCACTCATATTGGTAATGACTAGATCTAGGATATTGTTGCCCCTGGTGGGGGTGTGGATAAGTTGATCCACGGCATTGGAGTTTATGAATTCCAGAAAGCGTTGAGCGAAGGAGTTGGTACATGAGTAGTTTTCCCAGTTAATGGTGGGGTAGTTGAAATCGCCCATTATTAGGGTGTTTGGTTGAACCCTAATATTTTCCAGTACATCAAGAAAACAGGAGTGGGAATCCTGGGGCATGGTGGGTGATCTGTAGCAAGCTACAATTTGGATTGCAGTTTTGCCCAGAGTTAGTTGCACTTGGATAACCTCGGCTGCATTATGCTGAGCAACTAGCCTGGAGATATTCTTAATGAATATGGACACACCTCCGCCTTTGGTGTTCCGGTCCAGGTTACATGGCCGAAAAGTGTGGTATGAGTTATAGCCTGGTAGTGCAGGGGTGCTCTCTGGAGCCTTGAACCAGGTCTCAGTCACTGCACAGATATCGATGTTCTCCATTTTAAAGAGTGCCTCGAGTGAGTGCATTTTGAGATTTAGACTTCTAGCATTAAGTAGCATCACCCTCAGTTTTTGCTTGCCTGTTCCTGTTATGGTGGTGAATTTGTCATTTGAACCTTGCCTAAAAAAGGCACTATAGGAGCAGCAAGAACCTTAGCCAGTATCCAGTATCCCAGGGGTGACAGGTGCAGGCCATCTCTGGCAAAGCAACATGGTCTGTCGACCATGTCATCCCAGGCAGACAGATACTGGATCCCTTTAGAATGGCACCAGAAGCTTAGCCAATTGTTGAAGTCAATCATTTTGCCCTTACACTGCGGCATCATTCTGGGTGATGGCAAAATGCTACTCAAGGCTAGGGTCATACCTGCCTGGGCTACAAGATCGGAGAGCTCTTCCATGTCTCTTTTCATGTAGTCCACGGAGGTATGTCTCAGGTCGTTCACACCAACATGGACAATGACAGAGTCATATTTGTACTTGTTGTGGAGTGACCTGAGTGCGTGGGTTATGTGGCAGATCCTGGCACCCGACAGGCAGCTGACAGTAACCTTCTCCTTGTTTAGCCTGATGAGTGGGACATCAGTGTGCCTGACTATAGAGTTGCCTATGACTAGTGTGTTCGGTACGTTGTTTTGCCTTATTGGCTGTGGTTGAGTGGCACACTGAGTCTGCGGGCTATGTGTCATTTGGGTTGTGTTGAGGGGTGGAGGTTGCTTGCATTTCTGCTTTGGAGGTCTCTGTTGCTTGAGCAGATTATTATTGAGAGCCTCCGCGAATGTTTTTGTGTTTCTATGTGTGGATTTTGGTGGTGTAGATTTAGTGAGACTATGTGATGAGTGTGGTGTGGTGCAAGTGTTTACCTTCTCCTCTTGACTGTCAAGTTCAGTCTTGATTGGAGAGAGCTTTACCTCCAGTTTGGCTAGATAGGTGCATCTCTCACAGGTTGTAGTGCTGGGTGGTAGGAGGAGAGGGTTGTCTGTGTACATGAGGCAATTTCTACATTGCCCCAAGATGCCCAGATTCATCAGATAGACAGCAGAGAACACTGGGAGCGGACCCTTGGACATGCCTGAATAAAAAAACTATTTTCCTCTAGATAAGTGAGGAAAGTGAGTACAACAGCTGTTTTTCTCTAAGTAAGGAAAGTAAGTACCAAAACTGTTTACCTCTAGTCAAGCAGAGCGCCTCTTTGGCCCTCTTCAAAAGGAACCTTGACGATTAGATGGGAGAAATTACCAAACTATGAACCTATGAACTTATGAGATGTCTGAGTACATAAACGTGAAAAACATAAGATGAAGACATCTTCTACATGACCTACTCCCTGAGTACCACAATGCTAATGTTTAGGGGTCTATATCATATGAGGGAATCGCACAAATTGAGAACGCTCATAACAATGAACGCACCAGACCTCAAAGTGCTTTTTCTGAGATCGCGGTACAGTGAAGAATGGGATATTTGCCCTTTCCTCACTGTACTGTGATCTCAGAGTTGGAATATATATCAAGTTCAAGGTCCGGTACATTCGATATTATGAGCGTTCGCAATTTGTGCGATTTGCTCATATGATATAGACCCAATATTTACAACCTACAAAAATTATCTTAACTTATAACAATGCTAAAACAGGTACTTTAGATCAACTAGCCTCAAAGATTCCATGCCAAGTTTTGATGGTTTTATGTCGGCCATATGATCATGAACTTTGTTCTGTTCATCAGAAATGGTACAGATTACAGCATCACTGGACAATGTCCAGCACTCTTGAGGAGAAACACAGGCCTGATGAGTATTACATACTAACATTTCAAAAACAAACCTCTTTTATGTCAGTCCAATAAAATGTATCACACCATCCCTGTACTCCATTGTTGTAGTGGGCCTGGCTTTTCATTTTTTTTTCTGCCTTTTGGTGATAATTCACAGTACAGATGCTTCCACTATGTGATGGTATTCAAAGTTGGGTAAGAGATATTGCTGCTGTGAAATACATACATACCTATGTACCCTTTCCTTCCTTTTCTCAGGAATGTATATTTGCTCTTATCACACTGTGAGATACTCTGTAAGCCATCTTTACCCAGATGAGGTATTTGGTCTACACTGAGATGAAACAAAACAGACGCAATGTCTAAGTATGCCCCCTACAACCTTTCCCCTATTATCTATAATGGAAAAAAAAATGGAATTTGTGTCTTGAGTTCAAAATCTGATCCTTGATGACAGGCTTATATTACGAAATAAGGTATCGGACGTTGCTAAATTGTCTTTTTATGATCTACAGAATACTGCCCACATTAAGACTTTGCTTACAGTAGAGGACTTGTCTATGATTACACTTTTTCATAACCCTTCAAATTTAGATTATTGCAACACCAACTGCCTTGATGATGGGAACTGGGGGATACATGTTGTCTTCAGATAATGCAGAATGCTGCTGTATGTCTCTTAATGGGAGCATATTCTCACGTGTTCTACTGCACAGTCAGCTTTTTGTCTTCCTACCAATAAATTACTTTTTGCCTGTCACTGTTTGCTGGCTCTACAAGTTTTTTGAATGTGTTTGGTTTTTTGGAGCCGTGCAGCTACCGTACGTGCAGAGGCCTGCTCTCCCTGCTAGTAGCATTTGATTCCAGGGCTAAATTTGGCACATTCGGGGTAAAATTCCTTCTGTCACTATGCTCCCCTCCTCAGGAATTCACTACCTTATCAGTAATGATTTGGGGCCATGAGTGGCACAATTTAAGAAGGATCTTAAGACATATTTATGTGCAAAAGCATACTTCACAAATGACTCATTGTAATACTCAACTTTTACTGCTAATCTCTTAGCAAAAAACACATATTTAAGGACTAAACTTTTTACGAAAGTTGTTATTGCAATTGTTTAAATATTACAATCTGTAACTAATGTCATACAGCATGTTTTAATCTAAAAAGTTTGGACATAGGTCTGGTAATACATACAATCCAATGTTATTTTTGATAATGATTTCATCTAGATAGAAGGTTTCATAATCATGCCTTAACGAACACAAAGTAAAGCTCATAATAACAAATACACGTATCACTGGAATATCATACACATGGACCCTGTACTAGATAATTTTATTCAGCAGGTCTTAATCATTTGAGACTAAGGTTGCTGTGTCCTAGAAAATTATGAACTATCATAGATAGTTACTGCCGCATTGCTGCATTCCAAACTCATAACCTTCCTCAGCACAATGGGCAAGACTGTGTTCCTCTACACTTGTTCTGATAACAGACCACAGAAACATTGCCTGATATGACCAACATCTTACTGGATTTTAGACAGAAAGAAGAAAATGGACTCCACAGCAAACTGCCTTCAAATTAAGCAGTTTGACAGATATAATATATCCTATAGACAGCAATGAACTCAGAGGACTTTGCCCACCACCACCACATTTTTTCTTTACGATTAGATATGGAATTATGATTTTGTCTTCTGTCATCCAGTTTTACTGGAAATGGTGAAAGAAGACTAACATCAGTCACTATCATCCCTAGCATTCTCATGCATTCTCTCCTGAAAACTCACTTAGAATCTCATTATGTTCTACAGTGGACTTGGGAAATAAAATCTGTTCTAGGGAAAAAAGCCAGTGCTTGAATTATTTAACTAAAAGAGAACCCAGAATGATGCATAGGAAAGTGAAAGATAGAGATGAATGTACTTCCGGTAAGTGGCAGCAAACTCTAGTTAACTGAAAAGTTTGACTGCCTGATATTGGGATACAGCTTCATCTTTCATGGACTGGCTCATGTGGTAAAGGTTATGAGAGCTATTGGGTTGCCCAGCTGTAAGAAAAGTAATACAAATTATTTTTAAATAGAAAGGGCCAGCAGGTGGGACAACAGATTATATGTAGTAAAAAAGGCAAGAAAGTTCTTTGGGGTTCTGCCACATCTCCTTAAAGGTACTTATGTGCAAGAGATGGGGAGGACTTAATAATGATTAGGACTTAATAATGATTACAGTCTGCCTGTTAAGACATTTTAATCAGGACCTATTATTACTAATGACAGCCTTAAAAGTCAAAAGCTAAAGTTTTCCCACACTGGCGATCATTCAATCCTTGGATCTCATTTTGGAGGTCATGGGTATCCCACATCTTTCCTCTTAATCAGAACCAAAGAACTATGAAAGTAACAAAGTCTACATGTTAAACATCAGTTAGAGAATAGCTCTTACATTCACAAATCAGACATTTGGAGAGCTCCTTGAGAGCCTAAAAAATCTTAAGGGACTCAGGTTCAAAAAGTGAGATGAACAGCTGAGCAAGACCACCATGAAAATGGGACTTGAGAGCCAAGTGCATATGGGAACTTAATCACTTTGGGCACAGCAGTGGTTGTGGTATGAAGAGACAAGGACAATGCATTACTATGCTTACACAGATGGAGGTGAATGTCTGGTATCAAAGGTAAAAAATATCTGAAATCTGTACATATAAAACTAACTTAAGGAATCAGAAAGTGTTGATAACCTCTCACAGTCTGAGCAATGAATGGATGACTGTCTCCCATCCTCACCATCCCTGTGGGGCAGTTATGGACACCATCTCCACATACTCGGACCATATAGTATAGGGCAGTGGAAAGGATTGAGGGCTCATTGCTAGAGAAATAATAAAGCTCTTTAATACGGTTCATAAATAGCTACATGCATATAAAAACAAAGCCATTAGAATCACATATGAATGAGAACTTGTCTGAAAAAAATGTCAGTGAGAAGAAGAGAGTACAAACCAGCAAAGAAGGTTGAGAAGAAACATTTACGGGCGAGGAATGTGTAAACGTCAAGGACTGTATGGCAGAAGTAGAAGAATACTGGCCTGAATGGACAGAGCTGGTACCAGCATTACACATGTATGTTAATGATGTGATTTATTAGTAGCAAATCCACAAAAAGTAGGATCAGGGACAGCACATTTCAAGACTAGTGATCTTTGCAAAGAAGATGTTAAAGCCTTAGCTAATCTGGATGGTGAAAGGCCTGGAATTCTGCAGGTAGCAGAAGCTGAAGAAGAAACATAGCACGATAATTACCTGCAGTAAAAGGTTAATTCACAGTTAAAAAAAAATGCATAAAAACACATGCATATTTTTTAATATGCATTTAAACAAATTCATTTTGAATGCTTGCAAAGTAATTTCTTCTGCCAGGGAAGATATTTCTGATAAACTGTGATAAACCACAGGAACAACGTTTACCAAAGAGAAGGTGGAAATGCATGAGAAAGCTGTATCAGAAAGGAGCCCTTACTATGAAACAATGGAATATCTCTGAAGAACAAGAACCCACTGATCACATTCACTGGGATGAAATATTATTGATAAAAAAACACCTGGAGATCTGTTTCTTGTACTTTCATAATGCTGACCTGATGCTGCAGAAAAGGAAATGCATAAACATTTAGATATTCCCAATGGGGACTGGTTCTCTTCCAGATTTTTGAGTAAACCTCTTCCCCCAAACAATAAACATCACTGCAACACTAAGAAAGCAATCTGAATACCAGTAATATGAACCCATTTTCTGCAGAACACCTTCACATTCAGATTGCTGATGAATGGGCACTACCACCCACAGTCAAAAAATCAAGAAGGAACTTCTTTCTTGTAAGATCTCCATTCAATCTTACAACAATTTTCTAAAATAATACCTGCTTGCTAGAACCATGTGTGACAGGATATTCAAAGCACTACTGATTACTCCAAACTCAGAACAAAATTTGAAAACATTTAAAGAAAGTCTATAAATTCCAATGCTTCTAGGATTCTGGATAATGTCCATGACACTACCAGTGCATCTCTTGTACTAATTTAAATCATATATTAAGGTTAAAATTATATTAAATGATTAACTCAATGCTGACACCAAGCAATTTTGAAGAAAATGTGTACTTCTGTAAATAAGTCAAAAATGAATACTAAATATTGTATCTCTACACTAATTGTCCATAATGCATCTATATTGTTGTTACCTTATATGCTTTTAGTACTCCTTTTGCAATTGTGAATGCAGGCATTTGCCTTTATTTGCCATTTGGCTCGGGTCATGACTGAAAATGGCCCTTGGACCAGTATACCTACCTGGTTAATAAAACTATAAATAAACAATGGCTGTGCCTTAGTCCTTACATTCTTCCACTTCACATTTTCTCAGGGAAATCATAAGTTCATACAGGTCTTAGTTAAGGACCTGATGCCAAAAGTTGCAGTGTTGGGAGTGCAGGTGTGTGTCTGTGTTCACCAGCACATCTAAAAGAGGAATGAAAAAGAAAAAAAAAGAAGAAAAATATACAGAAATAGCAAAGCATTCAGAAAAGACAAACAACAAAAATGGCATAACTACAAAAACTGGTGAGTCACAGAGGTAGTTTCCAGGAGATGGTGGCAAAGAAGGAATAGTAGAAGAAGGGAAACCATCATCTTATTATACTGAGCTTACAAATGCTGTGAAGGCTGGAAAAAAAATCTGTTGTGTAGTCTGCATTCAGAGTACCACCTAGTGTGAGTTGGTTACACCTACCAGCTAACACTGCTCTAAAGACCTGAAGCTTTTTTATATAAAAATGCAGAGGAGGAAGGGGGTTTAAAAGAAGGCAGGATTTGAATGAGCTATGTAATGTTTGACTGACAATGATGAGATAGATTATAAGTGATGTATAATGTCTGCAACTACAACTGTATCAATATAGTTTGTGATGTATAATGTTTGCAACTAAAAGTATGTCAATATGATTTGTTTTTAGACTATTTATCATTAGTCCATTTGGCATAATGGTTAAGGTCTTCACCTCCCATGCACATGGTTCGATCCTGACCTCTGACCAATGCCTGTTTGGAGTTTGCATGTTCTCCGTGTCTCTGTGGGGTTCCTCCCACCTCTGAAAAATATGCTGAGTTTTTCCATCTCAAAACTCACCAATGAATGGAGCTGTGGGCAGCAGCACAGTCTCTGCATGGTGCCCCTTGGGGGGAACAGATGTACAGATCAACCACTTTTGGCATCTACTGTGGTGTGCAGTATCCTTAAGACAGGAGAACATGGATCACAGACTGAGTGTCATTGTAGGGTGAGCCTCTCGATAGAGTAAAGTATGGCTCTAGGTGATTCAGTCATGTTGACTACTGTCACCAAAAGGCCTACTCCAACCTATGCCAGGGACCCATGCTAACGGTGGGAGGGTGCCCCTATTGGCCTTGGCAAGTGTGTGTCTGCCATAAAGCCCAGCAGCCCTGGGTCAATAAGCAACTGGTCAGCCGGTGTCTAGTTGCCCAGTCTGGGTTACCTGGGATAGCTTTACTGAGCGAAAGCTGGAAGTAAAACCAATCAACCTGCCAAACATGAACTGAGAATTGCTACACTTAATATAGGTTCACTGACAGGATGCAGCTTGGAATGGATGACATGATAATATTGACAAGGCTGGACATTCTATGTATCTAAGAGACAAGATGGAAGGGCAGTGCAGCAAAGCCACTTGGATTGGGATCCAGAGTCTACTACTCAGGAGGTGGACAGGCAATAAATGGTGTGGGAATTGTGGTGAGAGAGAGGCTTCAGAAGATAGTGAGGGATATCATCAGAATTAATGACAGACACATGGCAATCAGACTCCAGTGTAATGATAGGGCAGTATTCACAATCTCAGCCTATGCCCCACAGCAGGGCTGTGATAGTGAGGAAAACAGTGCATTCAGACAGCAGTTGCAGGACTTAGATAACATGAATTGGTGTTGATAATGGGTGACTTGAATGTACATATTGGGACAGACAGAACAGGATAGGAGGACTGCCAGGGTCCACATGAGTGAAGCGACAGGAATAAAGAAGGAGAAGCCATTCTAGACTTTCTGGCAAATGGCTTGATAGTAGCAAACACATGATTCAGACACAAGATCACATACAAGAGTAGCCAACATGCAACTCAGGTAGACTTCCTCCTAGTAAGGAAAAGGCACTGGGGTAGAATCCATAATTGCAAAGTCATCCCCAATGAAATAGTCAGCCCACAACATAAACCACCGGTTGCCACAATCAGCTGCAAGCAGTGTTCAGAGAAAGTTCTAAGGTCAACAGAGACCACTCTGAAGACCTGGAAGTTGACTGGAGAGAAAGTAAAACAAATTGAGGAATTACTCAGGGCTCTATCACCCCAAGAAGAGGAGGAAATAGGTGGAGTTGAAGAAGAATGACAGCGGTCAAAACAGCACGTGTTAAGACTACAGAACAGATATGTGGCCAAGCCAAGTATGGAAATAAGGTACATAAGGAAAGCTGGTAGTGGAATACAGAAGTCCAGGAAGTGGTCAAAAGAAAGAAGGAGTGCAAGAAAAAATGGGAGAGAGAAAAGATCGACCAGGCTAGGAAGGAATACTGGTTGGCTAACAAGATAAGGAAGGAGTTACAATAGCAAAGAATAGGGAATAAGAGGCACTCTATCAACTTCTGGAAAGTGGCTCAGTAGGTGGTACAACAAAACTATATCAGGTTGCAAGGCAAAGGCAGAAAGATAAAGAAGACAGTCAGACACCCTTCATAAGGCATGCCAGCAACAACCTGCTTACCATTCCACAGGACATCAAAGGCAGATGGAAGAAGTATTTCAAGCAGCTACTGAATGAAGAAAACCACACAGAAGCTGTACTGCCCCAGAAACAGCCTACAATGAGATAAGAAGAGGTGCCCACCCTAGAAGAAGTAAGAACAGCACTAAGGAAAATGAAGTCAGGGAAAGCAGCAGGCTCAGATGAGGTCGCAGCAGATATGATAAAGATGTTGGGTGAGATGGGGAGAAATGACTCCTGAAGGTACTTATAGCAGTATGGAGAGAAAGGTGTACCCCAGATAACTGGAGAATAAGCATACTTGTGCCAGTGTACAAGAATAAAGGAGACATCCACAACTGTGGGCAGTACAGAGGCATCAAACTCCTATCACACTGCATGAAAGTTCTGGACAGGGTGATTGATAAACGGATATGCAGAGTAGTAGAATGTAAGCTGGGAGATAAGCAGTTTGAATTCAGATCAGAATGCAGCACAACTGACCCGATGTTTGTAGTGAGACAGATCGTTGAGAAGAAGCTAGAGATGAGGAAAGAGTCCAACTGGCATTCCTAGACCTGGAGAAAGCATATGATAAGATGCCAAGAAAGCTGATCTGGCCAGTCCTGCAGTGGTCTCAAGTCCCAGAAACACTGGCAGAATTAGTGCAGGCTATGTACAAGGACCCAGTGACTCAAGTATGAACAGTATTCAGCCTCACTGAGAGGTTCTCAGTAGGAGTCAGTGTATACCAGGGTTCAGCTCTGAGCCCACTGCTGTTCATACTGGTGATGGACTACATTACCAAACAGGTTGGAGGGGACACATCAACAAAGCTGCTGTATGCAGACGATGTGCATTACAGGCAGACACCGAGTAAATACTTCAGCAAATGATAGGGGAATGGAATGAAAATCTGAAGGCACATGGAATGAAACAAGGCAGAGATAAGACAGTGGTAATGCAGTAAATTGGGGAAGGGAGAAGAAGCTGAGAATTGAGATAGAAGGGAAGACAGTGCAAGAGGTAGATAGCTTCAAGTATCTGGGCAGGGTGGTTGACGAGAAGAGAAGTCTGAATGAAGAGGTCAAAGCTAGAATCAGAGGGGGTGCAACCAACTGGCATAGAGTCTCAGGAGTAGTCTATGACAGAAGAATGCCAAAGAAGCTGAAAAGTAAGGTGTACAAGACGGTGGTGCTACCAGTACTACTGTATGGTGCAGAAACCTGGGCAGTAAAGGCAGAGCAGATGAAGTAGCTAGAGCTGATGGAAATGAAGTGTCTGAGAAGGATGGTATGATGCACACTGTGGGACAGACAAAGAAATTAGGACATAAGAGCAGAAGCCATATTAGCTCCAGTTGCAGAAAAGATCAAAGAGAACAGATTACACTGGTTTGGACACGTGCAGAAAAGCAGAAGATAATCTGCTAATGAAGATTTGGGACAGACAGGAAGAAGGTAAGAGGAAACAAGGACGTCCAGAAAAGAGGTGGATGGATTGTGTGAAAGAAGAACTGTGACGGTCAGGCATGAGTGTTGAATATGGCAGGAGTGTGGCACTGAATTGAGAGAGATGGCGAAAGTTAACACAATACCCCAACCCATATAGAAAATGGGAAAAAGGGGTCTGATGATTATGATGATGACAGAATAAAGACAAAAATCTGAAACAAAAATTATCCAGTGAACTCTATTTCACAGTGCATACACATTAGAAAAAACAGTGGTAAGACACACCACCTCTTTTAGTTGGAGGTCTTTTAGCAAGATGACTGCTGAACAAAAAGTCTACAGAGAACACCATGTAATTGGAGCATTCCATGAAGTCACAGCCTACTGGCACAGACTGCTTCAAAGACTGGAAAAAACTACATGGTTGCATTCAAACATATATACACGTATACGTATATACTTTTACGCTAAACACACACACACCACATCATACAGATAAGGTGCAGAAACAAAAATAAACAGGCAGAAGGTGACTTTCTTGCAAGTGAAGGATCACGTACATGTTCCATCCAGAGCGGAAATATCGGATAGGTCCTAGGCCAGTAATTTTCAGAAGTAGCTCCACTCCATAAACTGTTGATAAACAAAAGATAAACTCATCAGTAGGCGAACAGCAGACAGCTATGCAAATTATTTTATTCTGAGACCTTATGTAATGATGAAGAAAGTAGACTCTACTTGTTCTTATTTAAGGCAACTAGTTTACACAGCCATATTCCTCTTACAGGCACTTTCTGGCTGCTTGTTTTAATTCCCTGCCACTTTTCCTCACCCACTATTTAACTTGCAGACACTTTTAAAGCAGATAGAAATCACTGATAATAGACCACAACTTTCAAATCAAACGTGTTCTAAAGCATACAAACATTACAAAGAGTCAGTATAGAATAGTTGTGTAAAATCTTACCAATAACCATAGATGTCCTTCTCTTCCACGCTGCAGTATTCAAAACATGGGGGATTCCCCACCTAGGCGATCCAAATGTCCGGCCAGTATACCAAAGACTTTTAGGATAATAGGAAGTTACTAGGCTAATGGCCTAGCCAAATTTTACCCTTGTTACCATGACCAGCACTTACTGCTCTTATCCAAGAGGGACACAGGTGGAACCCCCGGGGTGAATTTACTGTTACCCATCCAATCATCCAGATTGTGTTTGAAGACGGCCAATGAGGTGCTCTTTTTGATGTGAAGTGGGAGTCTATTCCAAAGGTTTCAGCTGTTTCTTCAGACACCAGATGGAGAACCTCTTCCATTTAAACAATCAGGATCTCCTAGTATTGGATTCCCTGGCCTCCTGCAGGACTAGAAGCATGTCCTCAGAAAAAGGTGTCAGAAAGGGATCAGAAGCCTATCACCTACAGAGTCAGGCTCAGAACTGCTAAGCATGGATGAATAAGAGATCCCTTGTCTTGTGTGAGAAGATCCACTCTGTGAGGTAATTTGAGATGACTGCCATTGGCTAACTGCAGGGGAAGAGGGAAGCAGTGCTGTTTTGGCTGAAATGGGGTCACCAACAAGATTTTTGGTTTGTCCTGCTATATTTTCACCAGAGCTTTCTGAATGAGTGGGAAGGGGGGGGGATGCATAAAGAAACATCTCCTTCCATGAAAATGATAGGGCATCCACCTTCCATACCAAAGTATCTGGGGCTCTGGCATAAAATTTTGGAAGTTGTCTGTTCAAGGGGGAGGCAAAGAGATCTACTTGAGAAATACCCACTGGTGGAGAATGTCCAGAAACACATCCCTGTGAAGCATCCATTCATGGGCTTGTGACATGGACTTGTTGAGAGTGTCTGCCAAAACATTCTGAGCTGAGGGAATGCAAACAGCTAGTAATATGACCTTTGTTTCAGAAGCAATCTCCCAGACCTGAAGGGCCAGCCGGCAGAGCAGGTAAGACTTTGTGCTCCCCTGCTTGTTCACATACCAAAGGACTGTGGTGTTGTCCATGAACAGTTTCAGGGGCCCTGGTCAGAGGGAAGACTGAAAAGCTTGGAGCAGTAGAATCAAAGCCCTCATCTCTTTGATGTTGATATGTTGTTTCACTATGGAGAGAGACCAAAGGCCTTGGACTTATAAGTGTCCCAGTGTTGCTTTTCACCCCATGTCTGAAGCATCTGTAAATAGTTCCTGCACAGGATGCTGGGTCTGTAAAGGAAGACCTGGACTCAAAGAAATTTGTTGAATTCACCAGTGAATCTCCTTCTTCAGACAAGGGAGAAGAAGGAGAACAAACTCCAGAGAATGAGCATGGTGGCACCAGAGTGTTTTCAGATACCACTAGAATTTTCAGGTCCCTATTAAATGAAAGAAAAGGCAATCTGTTGAATGGCTGAAAAGTTGAATATTCCAGACCTCGAGATCAGTTTTGTGAGATTGCGGTACAGTGAAGATTGGAAAATTTGCCCTTTCCTCACAGTAGTGCGATCTCGGAGTTGGTATATATAATTAGTGGGGGGGGGTGAGGGGCACAGCCCTCCACAAATCCGATTTCGAGGTCCGGAATATTCAACTTTTTAGCCATTCGACAGACTGCCTTTTCATTGTTATAATAGGGACCCAATTTGTCATATGTGAAGTCTGGCTAAGGGTAACATGGGAATTACAGATACCATGAACCCTAGCTTGTGGAGAAACTCTCTGGCTGACATTGTTGTTTGAGGGAACAACTGTTGGAAGTAGGACAGAAGAGACTGCATTTTTTGTGGAGAAAGGCAAGCCATCATAATGTCTGTCCTTATTCTGCAGCCCAGGAAAACCTGATCCTGAAAAGGGCTGAGAAAAGACTTGCTGTAGTTGATAATGAACCCCCCAGGCCTTGCAGTAGTGATATGGTGGTTTGGAAGTCCTGTTGCAGAATGTCTGGATGATTTGCTTGAATTAGTAGGTTATTCAGGTAAGAGTAAATCATAATTCCTTAAAGTCTGCAAAAGGCAATGACATTTTGTGAAGGCCTTTGGAGCCATGGAGAGTCCAAAGGGCAAAGCACAAAACTGAAAATGAGAGGAAGCAACACACAAACGTAAGTATTTCCTGAACAGTGGATGAATGGAAATATGAAGATATGTGCCCTCAATGTCTAGAGAAACCAGAAAGGCCTGAGGAAGCAAAAGAGGGAACAGAGTCTGGAGAGTGAGCATGAGGAGGGTGGGCACCTGAAGGAATAGATTGAGTTGAGCTAGATCTAAGATTGGTCTCCATGGACTATATTTCCTGGGGACTAGGAACATTCTGGAATATAACCCTTTTCCTCTTTGAAGAGGGGGAACCTCTTGAATGGTCCACTGAGAGATCAAGTCTTTTAACACCTGTGGAAAAATAAGGATCTGGTCTCTTAACAGGTTGAGATATGCTCATGAAAGGAGGAACGGACTTCCAGATAATGTAATAGCCATTGTGAACAATGGAAAGGACCCATTTGTCTGTGGTAATGCTTGTCCAGGAATGAAGAAAATAAGAGAGGCGCTGGGAAACAGGGATTTTGGAAAATTTGGTCAGCTAGTCACAGACTACCTGACTTGTTCAGGAAAGGAGGGGTTTTGAGCAGAAGCTGATTGTGATCTGGAGGAACTTGCCTATGTATCCCTTTCTTGTGAGGGAGGGGAGGAGTGCATACCTTCTTCCTCATAAAATGAGACTTGGATGATACTTTTGGACTGGGGACACAAAAATGTGCTTCAGTTCTTGTAACTCTTTCCCTTTTTCCTTACAAAGTTTTGAAAAGGGCAGCAGCATTAGCACCAAAAATGGCAGTATTGTCAAGAGGTGCAACCTTAAGTTTTGCTCAAAGGCTACAGTCTTAGCCAGGAGTATCTACTAAAGACAGATCCCGATGCAGCTAATCTAGGACATACCTCAGCTGCATCATAGCTACACTTAATGGAGTGTCTAGTTACTTGGGAAGAGGCTGTCAAGAGAGATAAAAGTTGTGCTTTGGCTACAGAGTCAGGGAGATCTGTCAACAGCTGTAAAGCTTGGGACAGCAGGGTCAGAACATATTTTGACATACAAGTCTGATAGTTAATAGCCCTAAAGGCTAAAGTGGAGGATGTGTAAACTTTTTTACCTATCCTCTCCATCATTTTGCTGTCTTTATCTGAGGGGAGAAGGGTCATGGAGGGCAGCAGTCTGGAAGATTTATCTGCAGACACTGAAATCACAGCCGGATCTGCAGGGGGACATTTGAAAAGATATTTGCTGCCCTCAGGGACCTTATGGAACCTGTCCGGCCTTTTTGGAGCTGATGTTTGACAGTCTGGATTTTTCGACACTGAAAGAAAAAATCAAGAAAATCAGGAAGCACAGGAGGAATGGCTAAAGGAGAAGGGGAGTTCATCTGTAAGAGGTCATAATGCCTCTTCTGCACTTCAGAACACTTGTGAGCTCTCCCACTTAAAAAAGTCTCTCATCCTTGAGATAGTCTCTCCAAAGGATATGTCTTCCTCAGGAAATTCCCTACCATTGGAATCTACTTCAGGAGAAGCATAACCCGGGGAGGAGTCAATTTATGTTGAGCAGGCTAACGACTCATCTGAGGATGAAACTTCTTCTTCTTCAGAGGCCTCTTGTTCCACAGCATAACTCCTAGGTAAAGAGGGAGGAGGAGAAACTGGAGTGGAAACCTGAACACAGGAAGGCCTTAGTGCTAGGAAAACATTAAAAATTCCTTCGGAAAAAGCTTGCCAGTCTGTAGAAGGATTCTGAGAAGAGGAAACGTTTGTATTTTTGTTGCATTTTAGAGGGAAGAACAACCCTAGGCTGGGATAGATGGGCCGATGTAGGCCTGGATTCCTGCACAGATGTTGAACTGTCTTGAATAGCTAAGCCAGGAGAGGTACTACGAGGAATGCCCAGAGTAGTGAACTGCGGTTCTCCCTTACCATCTTGAACAGACATCTGCAAGGCCTCTGAGAACATACAAATGGAACTCTCCTTAATGTCTTCCAAACCGGTACCTGCTGCAGGAAGAGAACCAAGCACTGAATGGACCTCCGGCCCTTCACTGGCCTCGACACGGATGTCTGGGTTCAGAGGCACAGCCGAAGATTCAAGCCTAAGCTTTCTTATCTTTTTCTTCGGAGGCTCACTGGTTGGACCCACTGTACCTTGCATTGCCAGCACTAGTTGCTTGAGTCTCTGATTCTTGAGGTAGATGTTAAAGGCAGAAAGATGACTGATGAGCTTCTTATGGATAATGCCTGACAGATCATGCAAGCCTTACAGTTGCGAGTGGACACCAGACAGAAAAGACACTGATCGTGGTTACCTTTGTGTGGAATCTGTCTTCCACAATGGCACTTGCCTTTCCTGGATGACATTAACCTTGAAAAAACATGCAGTGGCAAGAAAATATAAATAAATTACCAAAAAGAGCACTTATCTGAAACAGCAACCACTCAGCGATTTGAACACACCAGGCTTAAGTACTGGTGTCATTCAAAGGGGATCCAATGCCTGTCAGCTTGGGATGATATGCTCGACAAGCCACGATGCTTCGCTAGGGATGGCTTGCACCTGTCACCCCTGGGCTTTCGGATATTGGCAAAGGCTCTTGCTACCCCAATAGTGCCTTTTTTAGGCAAGGCTCAAAAGACAAACCCACCTCCATAGGTATCACAAGGGATAAGAAACTAAGAGTAATGCTACTCAATGCCAGAAGTCTAAACCTCAAGATGCACTTTCGAAACTCTCCTTAGCATGGAGAACATCGATATCTGTGCAGTAACAGAAACCTGGTTCAGGGCTCCCGAGAGCACCCCAGCACTACCAGGTTATACCTCATACCATGCTTTTCGGCCCCCAAACTTGGACCGAACCACAAAAGGAGGGGGAGTATCGATATTCATCAAAGATACCCACACCTCCGGGTTGGTGGCAAAGCACGAAGCATCAGAGACTATCCATGTGCAACTAACAGTGGGTAAAACTGCCTTCCAGTTTATAGCCTGCTACAGACCACCCTCCCAAAGCCAGGAACCACACTCGGCCTTCCTGAAAACACTGGAAAATATGAAGGTCTCTCCAAACACCATTATACTGGGCGACTTCAACTACCCAAACATAGACTGGGAGCATTACTCTAGTTCCAACACCCTAGCCCAAAGGTTCCTAGAATTTATAAACTCAAATGCTATGGAACAACTTGTTACCACTCCCACAAGAGGAGAAAACATACTGGACCTGATCATCACCAACATGGGGACTCTATGCTCCAGACCAGAAGTGTATCCCTCACTGGTAAGATCAGACCATAAACTAATCTCACTGGATATTCACATCCCGACCCTACCCCCTGCCCAGAAAACCACAGTGAAAAACTTCTCTAAAGCAAATTTCACACTCCTCAAAACCGAGGTGGAATCCTTCAAAGCCCCGGCCTGTGGAAAATACGCCCAGACCGCAGAATCCTTTATAAACGCATTCTATGAACACCTTCAGGAATGCATGGATCATCGATCCCAAATAACACCAAGACCCAATCCTCCAAAGGCAGGCGTCCTGTCTGGTGGACCCCAGCCATAAACAAACTATACAATAGAAGGAGGAAGCTACTAAATGATAGAGCAAAATCCCAAAAAGGGAAGGCATCACTGATCAGTATTAGCAAAAACTATGGGCACTCATAAAATTGTCTAAGGCCAGCTTCGAGAGAAAAATTGCACAGGACACTAAGGATAATCACAAGGCTTTCTTTAGTTATGTTAGGAACCTGGGTGGTAATTCCCAGATATGCTCAGAATTAGTCCAAAATGACAAAAAATACACTGAACCCACAGACATTGCCAACATCCTAGCTGACAGGTTCAGCGCAAACTTCTCCCCTCCCCACCAAAAGGGCAAATATCTATCCCAGCAGAGTGCTGCCCCCCTGACATCTCAGATGCTCAGGTAAGAGCAGCCCTCTCCAAAGCAAAAAACACAGCATCAATGGGACCAGACGGTGTCCCGGGCTGCGTCCTACATGACCTCCAAGAAGAGCTAAACCCAAACATAAAACTACTGTTCAATTTCAGCCTTACTACAGGATATGTGCCCAAAGAGTGGCGTACAGCAACAGTGGTCCCTCTCCATAAAGGTGGTGCCTCAACGGATCCTGGAAACTATCGCCCCATAAGCCTGACTAGCTTGGTCTGCAAAGCTATGGAAAGGATCATCATGGACCTCATAAATAAAGATATTGGGGACCTACAGACACTGGATCCTACCCAGTTTGGCTTTGTTAAGGGCAGATCCTGCCTCTTAAACCTGGTTGATTTCTTTGAAACAGTCACCAAGGCCATTGACGAGGGGAAGGTGGTCCACACAGCCTACCTGGACCTCGCAAAAGCCTTCGATACAATACCCCACTCGGGCATTATAGATAAGCTCACCAGCTTAAATATAAACCCCTATGTCACTAGATGGCTCAAGGACAGAACCCACATGGTTAGAATTGCTGGAGCCATGTCAGACTCCAAACCAGTTACAAGTGGTGTCCCACAAGGCTCAGTCCTGGGACCTCTCTTGTTTGGTATATATTTCTCGGAGGTACAGGCCAACACGGAAGGACTGTGGCTGACCAAGTTCGCAGATGACTGCAAACTGGGCGCCATAATCGACTCTCCAGCCGACACAAGCATCCTCCAAAAGGGCCTCATAGAAACAGACAACTGGTGCCAGAGCCATGGCCTCAAGCTAAATGCCAAAAAGTGTATAGTCTCCCCCTTTGGCAAAAACAAAGTGCCCACAAATTATCACATAGGTGATAATCCATTAAGTACAGAAGAAGTAATTAGGGACCTGGGGACCCAAGTTGATAGCAATCTCTCATTTGACAACCATGTAGCCAAAGTGGTTAGAAAAACATTTTATATAGCCCACCTAATCATGAAGGGATTCACATCTAGATCAGGGGAGGTCATCGTGCCTCTTTACTCATCCCTCATTAGGCCCATAATTGAGTACAATGCCCCTTTTGGGATGTACCTTACCAGACACCTGCAGCAACTGGAAAGACCCCAAAAGTACCTCACCAAGAGGATCAAAAGGCTCAAACAGATGCCATATGCTGCCCGGTTAAAGAAACTCCAGCTCTACTCAGTGGCATACCACTTGTTCAGAGGCAATCTGTGCCTGACGTATAAAGCCATGCCCAACCCGGAATTAATGGACATGCTGCACCTCAGAAAATCCAAATCCCATCGAGCTATGCGCTCGAGAGACTTGAACCTCAGCAATGAAATAAATAGGACATGCTGGAGGGACAGATTCATAACCCAGAGGCTCCCTTCACTCTGGAATAAAATCCCAGTCCAGGTTAGACAGAGTCCCTCATTGACTCTCTTCAAGAGGAATCTTGATGAGTGGATGGGAGATCGTAGGTTTACCCCGGGTATCACTTCTGTGTCACTGTTAGACAGAGGCACAGTATACTAACCTCAAAAAAGGGCATAGCAAAATAAATTTAAAATGGGTGGCGAAAGCCAAACACATTCTGGCTAGGCTTATAAATGCCCTAGGGCAGATAGCCTAGTATGAACCTATGAACCTAAGTAAAAGATGGTGTTCGGACTGGTGGCAGAGAAGTTCTGAGGATGGTACTTGCAAACATCACTTTTATGCCCTATATTTGCTGCTTGTCTATGTGCAACGTCACACTCACCCTGCAGCAGAAAAAAGTCTTTGGTATACTGGCTAGACACTCGGGTTGTCTAGGTGGGGAGTCCCTCATATTATGAATACTGCAACAAGGGAATAGAAGGACATACAATATAAACACACATTCAGTTACTGAATGGTAAAACAAAACAAATGTAAATGTTTACCGGAATTGATCAGGGCCTTTTAGGGGCAGATTTATCAAATACCTACAGAACTATGTGAAAATGTTATATTCTGGGTTTTTTTTGCCATGTGACACCATAAATAATCAAGTTCTTAACAGGTTCTGAAAACAAGAAGATTCATGCATGATTCATGCAAACTGCTTGAGATGGGCCTGCAATGATTTAGAGGTCAAACTCATTGGGCTGCAGAAATGAATGGGATTTTGCTGCACCTGAAATTGTAATACTTAACATCTAGACACTTACACACTCTCCTGCAACAGAAAATTTGTGTGTGTGAGTGTCTGTGTGCTTGCGCAAGTGTGTGTGGGGGGTTACATCAGGCTAATCAGGCAGCTTTATTTTTGTTATTGAACCAAGGAAATCCATTAGGGTGGTACCATGGATGCAATTCACCTTGATTTAGCAAAGATTACATTACCCCCTGGCATCACTCACTGCCACCTTCCACTTTTCTCACATCATATTCAAAAAAAACGAAAGCACTGTTTCTAAAGCTAAACTCGTCATAGTCTAACTTCAGTAAACTCCATTCTACTTTCCTCAGAGTACCACCAGAGAAAATAGTCAAACTCCTAACTCATACATTTAACTTTTTACTCACAACTAGCAACGTTTCTTCTCTTTTGGAACACACCAAAGCAATCCCAATTCCAATCCCAATCCCAAGAACAACCTCCTTCATTGACCCTAAGGACTACTGACCAGTATCAATCCTCAGGACCATTACATAAATTTTCACAGATATACCACACAAACAACTATTTAAACACATGGATATGGCATTCTCTGTGATGAACAACATGTTTTTTGTAACTCACTTGACATCCTGAGTTTTTTTCACTGCCACTGACTACGTTTATAAGACTAGAAATGATGGAGTCATTACTAAGGGTATGTTTGTTGAAATGACCAATAATCAAAACTATGAAGACAGAGAAACTCTTGTTAAACATTCAAAATGTACACTGTATTAAATATTATCTACAACACTGGTATATAACATGGATCCCACCTTTGAAATCATTAGCATCCAACTGCATTTGTAATATCAGAATATGGGCTGCATGATGTAAACAACTGTGAAGTAGAGAGATTCACATGCAATAAGAAAGCATAACAAAATAGAAGAAGAGAAATAATCTAAGACATAAACTGTTTGCAGGTGCTACCTGAACATAGGATTTACACATGTTGTGTTATAATGCTAATAATGAAGTTTTGCTAGTAACATACTGAGAGATAAACAGAAATGTGAAGGGGTTTTACATGCTATGATGATTAAGTATATGCAATGTTTACAAAACATACAAGGAGCATACTGCAATATTTTAAAGACTTAAGTTAGCAGGGAAGCAGCTCGGAGATGTTTGCCAACAGACAATGGCATTATTAACCTGTAGCCTGAACAACATTTACATTAATTTTATCCAATCTAAGACTCTTTTGGTTTACTGTTGAGTATTTTCATTTTCCTTTTTTGATCTTATGTGGTATGTTATTTCAGGATGATGGGGCTATTTTTGGAAAAGACTTTTTTCAGATGAGGAAAGAAAGAAGGGTGGCTGAATAAGTCGTGGTGCTATGATTTCTGTTAATAAATAAGAAAATCTTTAATGTTGTAATATTATAAAGATAATGTTGTTCTAACATTAGTTTGTATTTCAGTGGACAACAGTAATGTGCAAGTATAAGCTTAAAGGGTACTTACATGCCTAAAAACGGACAGTGGGAGTTACGTTAATGTGGAATTTGATGTTTTCAGTGGGTATGACTTAAATCTGGTAAGGTAAATCAACGTGGAGATGGGAGTCTTGTACTGCATACTGTAAAGTTGGTTACACTGCCGTTGTGCCGCAGGAAATGAACGACGGACTCCTGGGAAAATGTTTGGATGAACTTCTGCTGTCCTGCAACAAGGATTACTTCTAGGTTGTACAATACTTTCTTCAGAGAAAAAGGCACGGAGACCTGCAAATCTTTATTTTTTGGTAAATTGTTGGATTTATTGTTTACAAACTGTTGAATAGAACTGAAGTTAAGGAGAATAAGTAAGTGAACATGTATGTGCATACTTTATAAAAGTACTTGTACAACGGAGGCGGTCCTTTTAAGTGGTAGTCTGATAATCATTTTTTTAAGTCGTTGACAATAATGGTTTATTTTATGGATTCAGATGGTGTTATCCTTGTAGATACTACTTACTGTTGGACTGTTTAGTGGATGTTTTACGGCAGCATACTTGTGTATTGCTCAGTCGTTGGTTTACTGTTTGGAATGTGGCTAACACATAACAGGGCTTGGAAATGTAGTATGAGTGACATGATTTTGGGAACAGCATACCTTCAAACAAATGCTCATTTTTCAAATATTACACTGTTATTCTTGCCTAAACAAAGTGTTGTTTTTAAGGATAGCATTCCCTGTGTGATTCTGCATACATTTCTGGTTTAAATTACCCATGGGAAAGAAACTGATATTATCCCAAAAATCTGGTTGCGATAATATGTAAGTACTGCTTAAAGGTAAGTGAATTTAACAAAAAGGTTGCCCTTGCTACAACTAGTAACCATTATGCTTTTTTTTTTGTAAAGAATACCACTGGTGTCCACTGTGAGGAGACAGATTGATACATTTTATTCCTCTGTATTCAGCGAGTTTGATGAAACTGGTAGTTCTTGTAGACAGCAGTGAACTGATAAAGAAGTCAACATTCTAGTCTTGGGAGCAGTACATTAATTACAATACCTTTTCTAGCTACTACTGAGCTGCATGCTGGGTACCTCTCAGTTGTTCTCTCTCCTCTCTCATCAGCCGGTGCCAACACTGTAGTGCGCTGCAGTGCTTCTCTTCTTCCAGGAAGGAAGACAGAGTTAGCCAGTCACTCCCCCCCATCCCCCAACTGCTCCTCCAATGCTTGAATTGCTATTTTTGATCCAGGTCATCTGGGTCGCTACCATGGTTTAATTTACCTGCACCATGCAGCCAGCTAGATCTAAGACGTGGGTGCACAGTTTCATATGTCATTATTACAAAGTCTACAGACCATTATAAGCACAATCAATAAACCATATTCATGACTTCTTTACAGCCTCAAAAATGGCAATAAAAGACAGACCAGGGGAGACTTTGAGGCTGTCCATCCAATTATCTAGGTAACCTTAAAGGTGACAAGGGTGCTATTCCGCTTGACATACAGTGGAAGTTTGTTCTAAAGGTGGGAGATACACTGTATCTATCACATCAATGTGTCTTCCTCATCTGATGATGAAGATGTAGGGTTTTTAACAATGTACTTGAGAAAACATTTTTTTAGAGAAAAGCCTAGACTTGTTTCTATTACTAAGGTAATATTTGAAAGCCAAGTAGTACCTCTTTTTGGCATTGATGATATTATTGTACAGCATATTAATATTTATGATTCCACAAAAAGTCTTTTCTTTGTTAAACTTAGTCATATTCTGTGTTTTACTGGTTATGTGGCTATGAATGAAGATGTTAATAATATCGTGGAACTCACTGACAGCTGTCAGAGCAGACTTATTGGGTTATTGAGGATAGCACCAGTCTCTTTTTTGTAAGTATATTACTAACTACACCAAAGTGTACACTGGTACAATATAGGTAAAATGACTTTATGACTGGGTTTGATTTTTCTCCTCGGTTAAAGAAGACTGTTTCATTACATTAGAGAATTATAGGGGAATAACTATGGACGAGGAACAGAAAGCTCATGTATACCGTTACCAAGCACACACACACCCGCAAATGCCACAGCTTTGTTGAAAAATGCCTAATTGTGACTGATGGCAAGGACAAACCTAATCAGTGAATCCATTAAAGAGGATTCTTCATGCTAGCTATGGGATATATTTAATCCAGTAGCTTACAAGATCCAGTAAAATGGAAAAAGTGCACGAGAGGTCACATCATGTTAATCTGACAGCCCCCTTCTGCTACAGAACCAATAAAATTAGTGCTGTTCACTCTGATTTAAATCATTCTGTGTATCACGCATATAAAAGTATACAGTCTTTACAGACTACATCCCAGACCTATGGAACTTCCCCCTTAAAGTTTCGTGGTGTATACTAGGCTAACAACCACAGGGCCTTTTTACACTTAGTCATGCATCCTGTATGTATCTGACAAGTTTAGGTACGTTAAGATTATTTTAAGGAGTATATGTCAGCTAGGGCTTGGTTGGTCAAGCATTTACAAGTTGCCTCTGTCCATTAGGGAAACAGATGCCACAACAGGAGTGAATTTCTGATTCTCCATCCACTAGCTCAAGTTATGCTTGAAATGGGTTTGGGAAGAACTCTGCTTCACATGGCTGGGAAGCCTGTTTCAGAGATGGGATAGTCTCTGACATATATACCTGCCCTTCCAACATGTCCCATTTATGTCTCAAGCAAGGTTTAAGTCCCTAGATGAGGTAAATTTAATGTTATTATTTTTGCAGATATGCAGAAGGTCCACCAGAATGGGATCCAGGGATTCCTTGTATGCCAGGCATAGATCACCTCTCAATAGTTTGTAGAAGACCAAATACAGGGAACAGGGCTTTAGGATGATCCATGGAAGACATGCTGTTTATGCCCTGTATCCTTTTTGTGAGTAAACTCTGTGCATGTAGCAGTTCTTGCAAGTGTCTGGTCAGCTGCATACTGAAGGGGACACTGTTCTCAATGACTGATCTGTTGATGGACAAATACAATGTAATGATGACTTCCTTGGATTAGATGCCAAACCCTTGCTTATAAGCTGTGCTACACAGAATGCTTTTCTTATTACCATAAAAACATGATGGTTTAAGCCCAGATTAATGTCTACATGCACCCCCAAATCCCTGACTACTGGATTTACTCTTAGGGGTGTGTTATCAATGAGGTAGTTTTCAGAAGAAGGAGACTTCTTAAAGGATACTATTATGCATTTCTTGACATTGAGTTTTAGACTGTAGCTCTGGCACCGGTATTTCTTTGAGTCAGCCCTTCTTGGAGGATATTAGTGTCCTGAGAGATTCTATGACTGCACCCAGTTTGTAATCTTCAGCAAACTTGGTCAACCAGAGGCCACACTGGCCTTGACTTCAGACAACTAAAAAATAAAAAAAAAGAGGTAACCACCATTGTTGTATCATGATTTTTTAAACAATGAGTGCTTTCATCTTAAAACTGACAAACTGAATAAATTAATACATTTACATCATTTCATAGTATCATTTTACAGAATTTTTTTTAACTGTTTTCTACTATTTATCATTTGCTTTTATCCAACATAGAGTGTAATTTTACTATTCATGAATGTAGTAATTTATTCAGTTTGTCAGCCTTTCGTTGGTGATCAATCTATATATATTGCGGTACGTTTGTTTTCACCAGAATTACTCTGATGAAGTTTGTTTAAGAAAATTTTAAGACAAAAGCACTCAGTGTTTAATAAATCATGATACAGTTACAACTATCATTTCCTGTTTTTTTTTATTTTTTATTTTTTGCCATGTTTATGTCCTTTGACTTCAGAGAAGTAGATACCAAAAAGGAGTAGACCCAGCAGAGAGCACTGAGGGACTTCACTAGTGACCAGTCTCTTTGTGAAAGTGGACTTCCCTATTCTAACTTCTTGGGTCCTACCTGAGAGCTACCAGGGTATTCAGCAGAGAACATAGGGATTTATATCTAATTCTGTGGGTTTGTCTACAATGTCCAGGTAGGGACAATACTTAAACTGTTTAAACTGAGCAAGGAGGATGCATTTTCCTACAGCAGCCCTTAATGGATGTGAGAAGAAATGAGGTTTAATTTTTGATTTCCACTTTTGTTTACTTTTTTTGCTGCTAATAACAATAAACTTAATGATGCCTTACTGTGTCTTGACATTTCTAAATCTTGCAGTTCAGTAGCATCATCTTCTTTGTTAATACAATCATTTTCCCCTACAACTGTGTTGGGACATTTTTCAAGGAGCAAGCAAGCAAGGTATATTTTTTGGTTACAATACCATTTTTCATGGAGTCCTTAAATCCAATTAACTTTATATATTACCAAAAAATGTGTTCCCAGTTTCCTCTTTCCTTCCCTTTACATCTCCAACATCTATTTTCCATTTGAAGGAGAATCCTCTGAAGTCTACTTAGGATATAAAAGAGTTATGAATACACTTGGGTTCATAGGTAGGTACTAGGCTATTGGCCCTAGGGCCTATATAAGCCTAGCCAAAAGGGTACCCTGGCTTTCGCCACCCAAAAAAAATATTTTCCTGTGGCCCTGTTGAGCAGAGCCCCAGAGATGATCCCCGGAGTGAATTTCCTATTTCCCATCCAATCATCAAGATTTTTCTTGAAGAGTGTTGATGAGGAGCTTTATTTGATATAGATAGGTAATCTGTTCCAGAGTATGGGAAGTCTCTGGGACAGGAATCTATCCCTCCAGCATCTTCTGTTTATTGTGGTGACAAGGTTTAGGTCCCTGAGCGTGTAGCTTAGAGGGATTGGGATTTCTTTACGTGGAGTATGTCCAACAGCTCTGGGTCTGACATAGCTTTGCATACTAGGCAGAGATCGCCTCTGAGTAGGCGACATGTGACGGAGTAAAGCTGGAGTTTTTTGAGACGGTCTGCGTAGTGCATCTGTTTGAGGCCAGTAATCCTCTTTGTGAGGTATTTCTGTGGCCTTTCCAGTTGTTGTAGATGTCTTGTGAGGTACATACCAAAAGAGGTGCTGTACTCTATAATGGATCTAATAAGTGACAAGTAGAGGGGAACAATGACCTCTTTTTTCCCGGATGAGAAACATTTTGTGATGAGGTGTGCCACGTAGAAGGATTTCCTGACTACTGTAGCAATATGATTATCAAAGGAGAGACTACTGTCCACCTGTGTCCCAAGGTCTCTTATCACACTTTCGGTGTTAAATAGACTACCGCCTATGTGGTAGTTCATAGGTACAGAGTTTTTACCAAAAGGGATGACAATGCACTTTTTGGCATTGAGCTTGAGGCCATAGCTTTTACACCAGGCATCTGTCTCAGTGAGGCCCTTTTGTAGGATTTCCACATTGTTAGGAGTTTTGATTATGGCTTCTAGTTTGCAGTCATCTGCGAACTTCATTAGCCAAAGACCTTCTGTGTTAGCCTGTACTTCAGGGAAGTAGATACCAAACTGGGGAGGACCCAGGACTGAACCCTGTGGTACTCCACTTGTCACTGGTCTGAAGTTGGATTTGGAGTCTACTACTTTCACAGTGTGGGTTCTGTCAGTGAGCCAGTTGTCAACCCATCTTTTGACATAGGGATTTATGCCTAGTTTAGTGAGTTTATCTATAATTCCAGAGTGGGGGATGGTGTCGAAAGCCTTGGCGAAATCTAGATTGGCTGTGTGAACCACCTTACCCTCATGTACGACTTTGGTGACTGCTTTAAAGAAGTCTATCAGGTTTAGGAGACATGATCTGCCTTTTACAAACCTGAACTGGGTGGGGTCTAGAGTTTGGAGATTACCAATGTCTTTGTTTATAAGTTCTATGATGATACATTCCATGGCCTTGCAGACCAGTCTCGTCAGGCTAATGGGGCGGTAGTTCCCGGGGTCTGTGGTGGATCCCCCTTTATGAAGTGGAATAACATCGCTCTGCACCATTCAGTGGGCACAAAGCCTGAGGTGAGGCTATGATTGAACATGGTACTTAGGTGGGGTGTCAGTTCGTTCTGTAGTTTGTGTAGAATGCAGCCTGGGATGTTGTCAGGTCCCATGGATGCTGCGTTCTTGGCTTTGGAGAGTGTGGCTTCTACCTGTGCAGCCGTGATTACAGGAACTTTGCATTCTTCCGGTATAGAGATGGGCGCTTTAGGGGGGGTAAAGTTAGCATTGAACCTATCTGCCAGGATGTTGGCAATATCAGTTGGTTCTGTATATTTAGTGCCATTGTGCTGTAATTCAGAGCAGATCTGAGTGTTGCCATTGACATAGCTATAGCATGCTTTGTGGTTGTCTTTAGAAATAGTGGCGATTTTGTTTTCGGAACTAGCTTTGGAGGATTTTATGAGGGATCTCAGCTTCTTACTCAGGCTGACCACGGAATTCCTCCAATCATGGGATTTTACTCTTTTCTGCAGCAGTTTCTTTCTTCTGTTGTACAGTTTGTTTATGGCAGGGGACCACCAGATTGGCTTCCTTTTTTTGGAGGATAGCATCTTGGTTCTGTTAAGGATAACACAATCCATGCACTCGTGCAAGTGTGTATAAAGTGCATTTGTGTAGGATTCAGCAGTCGTACCTCTATTATCCATCTGCATGGGTATCATGAAGTCTGCCACTTCTGTCTTAAGAAGCGTGAAATTGGCTTTGGAGAAATTGTTTACAGTGGTTTCCCTAATGGAGGGTGGGGGTGGGATGTGGATGTCTATGGTAATTACCTTGTGGTCGAATCTGACCAACGAGAAATTGACCTTTGGTGTGGAACACCGGTCGCCCATGTTGGAAATGACCAGGTCTAGGATATTGCTGCTCCTGGTGGGGGTGTGTATAAGTTGATCCAAGGGGCTGGAATTTATGAATTCCAGAAAACGTTGAGCAAAAGAGTTGGTACATGACTACTTTTCCCAGTTAATGATGGGGTAGTTGAAATCGCCCATTATTAGGGTGTTAGGTTGTACACTAATATTTTCCAGTGTATCAAGAAATCTCGGATGCATTATGCTAAGCAACTAGCCTGGAGGTGTGGATATCCTTAATGAATATGGACATGCCTTCGCCTTTAGTGTTTCGGTCCAGATTAGGTGGCTGAAAGGTGTGCTATGAATTATAGCCTGGTAATGCTGGGGTGCTCTCTGGAGCCTTGAACCAGGTCTCTGTCACTGCAAAGATGTTGATGTACTCCAATTTAAGGAGTGCCTCGAGTGAGTGCATTTTGAGGTTTAGACTTCTAGCATTTAGTAGCATTACCCTCAGATTTTGCTTGCTTGTACCTGTTACAGTGGAGAATTTGTCATTTGAGCCTTGCCTAGAAACGGCACTATAGGGGTGGCAAGAGCCTTAGCCAGTATCTGGAATCCCAAGAGCAACAGGTGCAGGCCATCTCTGGCAAAGCATCGTGGTCTGTCGATCATGTCATCCCAGGCAGGCAGATACTGGATCCGTTTAGAATGACACCAGAAGCTTAGCCAGTTGTTGAAGTCAATCATTTTGTCCTTGTAATGTGGTATCATTCTGGGTGATGGCAGGATGCTACTCAGGGCTAGGGTCATACTTGCCTGGGCTACAAGATCGGAGAGCTTCTCCATGTCACTTTTCGTGTAGTCCAGGGAGGTACATCCCAGGTCATTCACACCAACATGGACAATGACAGAGTCATATTTGTACTTGTTGTGGAGTGATCTGAGTGCGTCTATTATGTGGTGGATCCTGGCACACGACAGGCAGCTGACAGTAATTTTCTCCTTGTTTAGCCTGGTGAGAGAGCATCAATGTGCCTGACTATAGAGTTACCGATGACTAGAGTGTTGGGTACGTTGTTATGTCTTATGGGCTGTGGTTGAGTGGCCCACTGAGTTTGTGGGCTATGTGTCATTTGGGTGGTGCTGAGGGTGGAGGTTGCCTGCATTTCTGCTTTGGAGATCTCTGTTGCTTCGGCAGATTTTTATTAGGGCCTCCACGAATGTAGGTGTGTGTTTTGTGTTTCTATGTGTGTGTTTTGTTGGTGTAGGTTTTGAGGGACTATGTGATGAGTGTGGTGTGGTGCAAGTGTTTAACCTCTCCTCCTGACTGTCTGGTCCAGTCTTGGGTGAAGAGAGATTTGCTTCCAGTTTGGCTATATAAGTGCAACTCTCATAGGCTGTAGTGTTGGGTGGTAGAAGGAGAGGGTTGTCTGTGTACAAAAGGCAATTGCTGCATTGCCCCAAGATGGCCAGATTCATCAGGTGGACAGGAGAAAACACTGGGAGCTGACCCATAGACATGCCTGGATATGTGCTTAATTATTAAGTACTAAAACCTGTTTTCCTCTAGACAAGCGAGGAAAGTTGAGTGCAGTAGTAATTTGTAGCTTATTTAGTGCTTACAAAGAGTTCTGAACAAGTGCTGAGCTCAAAGAAACAGATTTGAGTGCTAAAACTAAAAAACTGGCTAGTTCTAAGGGAAAATTTGAAGAGCAGACATTATGGAGCCGGAAATAGTTTAACCCTAGCTAAGCGGCAATGCATAAAGTGTATTTTTTTTTTTAATATAGCAGTAGCAAATGAGCAAACTGATTTAAACAAATTAACCAATAAAAAGCTAAAACCGGAGCCCCGTTCCAGCAGTCTTCGATCAGACAAGTTCTAACTGCATACTCCTGCTACTAGGGTTCAGGGGAACCTTCTCCAAAAAAGATGGCCTGGATTACCGCTCAAGTTATACAAACAAAGCTAGATTCAGCAGGGCTGAATCTAGTCTGTGCTACAGCAAACAAGGTGTACCAATTTCAGAAAGAAACAGTTCAAATAAGCAGGCACAATAAGCCTATAACCAGAAACTCCAAGCTCAGAAGGGCAGAATCCACCCTCTCCTCCCACAAGAGTGCAGACCACACCTTCTTAATGTAAAATAACTGTCCTTAAGCCCAAGTGCTTAAACCAGAACTAATACACTTTTAGAATAACAGACACTAAGCCTTCAAATCGGCAACTCCCAACTTAGAAGGATGTAAGCTACCTGTTCTGCCACAGCAGTGCAGACCACAAACCTTCTTAATGTAAAACAACTGGTCTTCCATTCAAATATCTTAAATGTGGACATCATAGCATACCTAGGGCCTTACAAACTGCCTCCTATTGTTCCTTTGTAATTTGTCATTCTAATCTTCCTTCCAACCGTTTTCTAATCTGCTCTGACTGATTCAGATAGGTATGCAGTATTTTACATGCCTTACCAATAATCCCTTTCTTTCTGACATCTTCTCTTCACTTCTTGTTGCTACTAAAAACTTTACCAGAGCTGTTTTTTCATTCAATACTTTTTCCTTTCTCTCTCTCTCTACATATATTTTGCCAGCAATCCCTGATATGGAAGGCACTCCTTGACTTGCAGGTCAATCACCTGCTTGGCCTTCCCTTCCTGTTTATTTATCCCAGTAGTACGGTTTCTTTGTTAATTTCTTCCTGTTATTTCCTGCCATATCTTGCCTGTATTCTGTAATTCTAGTTATATATATTCTAGTCTAGTCTTTAAAATACTGCTGGCCAATTTATAAACATAGTATTCTGTACAATTACTGTTATTCTCCTTAAGGGCTTGTTTTCAAAACCCTAACCTTTCTGAATCCCGTGTACTTCCACATCATTCCACCATCATCTTTTTCCACTTTGATCTAAATCCCTCTACATGCATGCATGTGTGTGTGTATATATGGTTAAGCGAGATCGTGGTACACCAAGGATTTAGAATCTGCCCTCTTCCCAGTGTACTGAGATCTAAGAGTTTGGGGGTGTGGAGGGGAGAAAGACCCCTACAAAAAATGTTTTAAGTTTTGCATTTTTTTAGATTCAGTATTTTTTCTGATATAGTTGGCATAAAATCAGTACACACATGCACCCTCATGCACACACTCACACACTGACTGACAAACACACACACACACACACACACACACACACACACACACACACACACACACACACACACACACACACACATCTTTAGGAAAAGCACGTATTAAAACTCACTACTGCATTTTTCTAGCACACACCCAGTCAAACAAAGAAAGCAACAGTTAAAGGACAGTTCATGCGTGCAGCTCGTATGGTATCTGGTATTGATGAACTTTTAGATGAATGTGACAACTTGAAAAATATGTTTAAAAAAAGAGGCCTATCCTTGGAAGATCGTTAGTAATATAATGATTGAGGTGGTTAACAAGAGAGAGCGTGGGTTTTATGTACCTTTACTTTCTTGTAATATGACTGACAGTGGTCCTTCCACCAGTAAACAAGAAACTAACATTGTTGCAAGTAAGAATGATTATAAGACTTCTTTCATCACTGTATTCACTCAAGATAGTTACATACTAAGAAATATCTTAACAAAAAACTGGTCTATTTTGAGACATGATAAGAACATCAGACCACTAATAAGACCGCAACCTATTATAGTATATAGGAAAAGCAAGAATATGAAAAACATATCTGAGAGGAGTAACTCTTACTCAAACCACAGGTCAGGTTCTATGAACAAATGTGGCAGATGTAATTATTGCAGTTACATAAAAGAAGGCAATATTTTTGACATCAAGAATATCGAAATCAGAATCAATCAGAAATACAATTGTAACTCAGAGAAAGTGATTTACTGTGCCATGTGTACCACCTGTTCTTGCTTTTACATAGGCAAGACTGATAGAAAGTTGAAAAATCGCATTTGCAAACACCTATATGACATAAGGAATACAAAAGAAACTAATTCTCTTAGCAAACATGTTTTGGAGTACAATGACCATAAGTTCCAATTTTTTATTATAGATAATATCAGTACCAACATGAGGGGTAGGGCATGGTCACTATTACTTGAGAAAAGAAAATTATACTGCCAATTACATTTGAATGCTGGGAACTGGCCAGGCCTGAATGAGCATATTTCCATTAGCCCAATTTTAAAACTGAAGGCATTGGAAAGATAAAAAAAAAAAAAAAAAAAAAACATATTTCTCCATTATGAATTTTAACATTTTAAATAATTCACATGTTCAGTATTGATTATGTTAATGCGTATTTATTTCTCTTAACATTTTCTACTATATCTAGCTTTTAGTGTTTAATTACATATTATTATAATATTTATTATTTTAGCATATTCAACATATTTAAATATTTATTGTACATTGTCATTTTATAAAGCAGTGCTTATATATAGTGTGTTTTTTTAGGATGGTGTGTTCTATGAACTTTTTCAGTTTGTGTATTTTGTTTGCTTTTTAAATTCAGTGACTGTAAATATTGCGCTTTTAATGACATCACTGATTAGTTCATATAAAAAGGAAGTAACTATGTGGGGTAAATTGTCTGAAGAAGTCTAGATCTTTCTAGACGAAAGCACTCATGGTTGGATTTTTATGTTCTGAAGTTAATAAAGTGGATTCTGCATTCTACAACTGTGTGGTGATTTGCAGCCTGCATTACTTTGAGTGGGTTCAATCCAGCTACTTCTTCTGGCTTTTGTGTTTATCTGCTTCAGTTTGTACTTTGTGACTTTTTTGAGTTTACAAAGATTTATAAATACATACTTACCAGACATAGAGAGAACTCCCAACAGTAGTTGAATGAAGGGCTATCATAGCAGAGGTGGAAGGAAGGACGTTTTATTATGATCCTTCAAGGAATATTCCACCTTAGACCAATTCATACAAAATAAAAGTATCTGCCAAATGAAACATCATGAGCCATCCTTAGTGGATTTGCAAATGCAATACATACCAAGCAGTTACAAAATAAAAATAAACCTCAGGGTGGTAGGAAAGGCTGAGTCCTGAAGTACAGCAGTGCCAAATGAAGTCCATTTCCCAAAGTCATCCCTGTCTCTGTGGCATAGAGGGATAAAGCCCTGAATGTGACCTAGATGACTGGAGATCTATTAGTGGCTGTGGAATCTGAAAGAGCATGATAGGGAGGGCAAGGGGAAGCAGCTTATGCCAATGCACTCAGCTAGGAGGGAAGGTTGCGGTGGCTTCAACCACTGTAATGATCTGGTGCTGCAGGGAATGGCATATGCTGGTCTGCCTGAGAACATCATTCCCTCTAAGTTATGCAAAGATGTGTCTATGTACCTTGATGAAAATTCTTGCAGGTTGTATGAGTGTCAAAGCACACTTAACCCATCAGAGGAAACGCCGAAGGAAAATCAGTAGAAAAAAAAACAGTATTTTTGCTTGCAATTAAATGTGAAGGACTTAATATTAAGCAGTTAGCATCTCATTCTGATTTGCTAAATGCTTAATGAAAGCAAATGTGTGTATGAAACGGTTTCACAAACATAACTGCTGCAATGCTACAATATTTTGTATATTTTATCTATGGTAACTTTCTGTTCAAAGCTGCCCATTGAGTATGATGCATGGATTCTTAAGGAAAAATTGGAAGAACTACACATACTCTTATTATACACATTTCACTGCTATACAAGGCATCTTCATGTTAATAAGCAATGCTAAGCCAGCACCACAAATGGTTCTTTCAAAATAGTAGTACATGCAGTCAACCTGAGTGCTGACAGCTTTAAATTAGTAATGGTTCGAGAGTTAACACCAATAACCAGTTTAATTCACTACAGTGGCCTATTCTGTATGACATCATAATGATATCTGAAATGCAGATAAACAGCAGGGAATGTTACATTTTATGGTGGCCCATAGTATCGTCACAAGGTAGCAACAGTGTGGAGTCTGCATGCCCTCCGTGTATTTGTCTGAGCTTTCTCCAGGTACGGCACTTTCCTTCTTCATCCCAAAGATACATATAAGCAGACCGGTGAATATAAATTGTTTATAGGTGTGTGTGATGTGTAAGTATGTACAGTATAGAAGAAAGGTCGGGCAATATTCTCCCAATCCCCACTTCCCTAGTAAAGTCTCTATTCATCAGCAGCTAATGCAACTAGGCAAGCAATGACTTATGGGAATGCTTACACAATAGTTTAAAATCAGTTACAGACTGACTCTATTTACAAAGTTACAAGAATGGTTACTTGATTACTACTGACCCTTGTGAATGCATGTGTGTGTGTGTGTGTGTGTCTGTGTATGAGTGGGCATATACATATTTGGGTCTATTATGATTAGGCGAAATTACACTTACCCAAATTTCAAATAAACAAGATGACTTCAGTGAAAAGTTAACCTACCGAACTAACGAATCACCAATATTTTGTACACAGAAACTAACCACTTGGGCACCAGGACACCAAAAAAAAAAAAACAATGCAAAATTACACCCATGCAAGTGGGGGGCTGTGCTCCCCACACCCACCTAACTAAATATACCAACTCTGAGATCGCACTACACTGGGGAAAGTACAGTTTTGTACCTACCATAAATGTAGATGTTCGAGGATTCCCTTGCTGCAGTCCTGACAATTGGGTATAGTCCGCGTCCCGAATACCAGAGTATAAGGCTGGCGTCGGTCATGGCGCCTTAGACTGGCGATCAGTACGTCCACTAATGCACGCACGCCAGTACGCCAGGGTACTAATGCGCATGACCGGCGTCATTTCCTCAGTCTTTTCTTGCCCCAGATGTCAGAAGACCCAAAAGACAAGTCCCAAAACAACCTGCACCAAAAACATGTACAATATATACAGTAATATATACAAAAATATAAGCATGTAAACTCACCTACACAACCACCCTGAAACACAGAGGGAAGGAGGACTGCAGCAAAGGGAATCCTCGAACATCTACATTTATGGTAGGTACAAAACTGTACTATGTTCTTCGCCTTCCCTTGCTGCAGTCCTGACAATTGGGTAGAATCCCAAAGCAGAGGTAAGGGAGGCTGGCAAATTATAAAGTAGCAGGAGCTGACAACATGCCTTGTAAAACAGCTGTGGCAAAACCAGCTCTAGTCTTAGAGTATATAGGCAGGTGATAATGCCTAGAGAAAGTATGCACTGAACTCCAAGTAGCTGCCTCCAGAATATCCTTAGTTGCCACCCCCCTTAGAAATGCTGTTGAAGTGGCAGTAGCCCTAGTGGAATGAGGCCTAATCCCAGCTGGAACCTCTTTGCCATGATGGGAATAACAAAATGCAATGCAAAAGCCAATCCACCTAGAAATAGTTTGTTTTGACACAGGCTTGCCCTGTGAACTTAAAGCAAAAGAAACAAGTAACTGCTGAGACTGCCTAAAATCTTTAGTCCTGCTCAAATAATAACGCAATTGCCTGTGTACATCTAAAGTGTGCAAAATCTTTTCCCCTTTATTTTGAGGATCTGCAAAAAAGGCAGGTAAATGAAAAGTTAGGTTCAAAGTCACAGAAGAAACGAGCTAAGGCATAAAGGAAGGATTAGCGTAATGATACCCTGTCCTTATGGAAAATCAAAAGGGCTCTACTGCCATAAGGGCCTGCAACTCAGACACCCTTCTTGCAGAAGTAATAGCCAACAGAAAAGCAGTCTTCCATGACAAATATTTCAATTCAGCAGTAGCTGCAGGCTCAAAAGGTTGTAGAGTAAGTTTTTCCAACACAAAATTGAGATCCCAAGCAGGAGTAGGAGCTGGGGTCTTATATTCTTTGCCCCTCTAAGAAACTGCTTGAACAAAGGATGCGAAAACAAAGGTGGGTCACAATCATAGTGAGCTGAAATTGCTGCAGCATGAATCTTTATGGAAGAGAAAGACAAACCTTTGTCCAATAATTCAGTAAGATATTGAAGAGCCACACTCAAATTAGGCTCTGAAATCTCCAAATTCTTTGCTGTACTCCAAAATAAAAATCTCTTCCATTTTTCTCGTACACTCTCCTAGTACTAGGCCTTCTAGCTTCCATAATCACATTTAAAACTTGTTGAGGAAGCTGAGACCTACCATGCTTCAACACAGAATATGCCAAGCTGTGAGATGAAGAGATGGAAGCTTGACATTGAGCAGATGACCGTCCTTCTGAGATAACAGATGAGGAATCAGAGGTAAAGGCCATGGAGGCTTCTTTACAAGACTCCTTAGAAGTGGGTACCAGTGTTGCCGAGGCCAATCTGGAGCTATCAAAATCATCCTTGGCCTGTCCTGTCTGACCTTTAGTAATACCTTTAGAAGAAGAGGTAGAGGTGGAAAGGCATAGACATGAAGGTTTTTCCAACTGAAAGACAGAGCATCCACTTTCCAAGCTGTGTGATGAAACCCCTTTGTGCAATACTTTGGCAGCTGGTGGTTTAGTGGAGAAGCGAACAGATCTATGTCTGGAGTTCCCCATGACACTGTCAATTTCTGAAATACATGAAGATCCAGTTTCCACTCGTGGGGATCCATGATTTGTCTGCTTAATACATCTGCTAGGAGTTCTGTGCTCCTGGCAGAAACCTTGCCTGAAGAGTCAGTTGCAGGCTTAACGCAGTCTCCCATAAAATCATTGCTTGCCTGCATAGAGGATAAGAATGTGTTCCCCCTTGCTTGTTGATGTACCACATGACAGTTGTGTTGTCTGTCAGAATCAACACCTGCCCTGGAAGAAGTAACTCCTTGAACGCCATCAATGCAAACTGGACTGCTAACATCTCCTTCATGTTGATATGTAGATGCTGTAGTCTGGCAGGCCACTTGTCTTGTATCCACTTTCCATTTAGATGAGCTCCCCAAGCAGTGTCCGAGGCATCTGTCGTTAAAATCTGACTCGCCTCAGGCCGGGTCACAGAGAGTCCCTTGTTTAGGTGACATTCCTGAGCCCACCACAAGAATTCCTTTTAAAGGCAAGGTATTATTTGAATGACAGTGTCCAAATCTTGGCAGTGCTGTGTCCATACATTTTTGAGATACCATTGCAGCTTCCTCATATGCAGTTTGGCATTGGGAAGCACCAGAATACAAGATGCCATGAACCCTAATGCTTGAAGGACTGTCCTTGCAGTCAGCACGGACTGATGAGATAGTTGATGGAAGTAAAGTGACAGACTCTTTTGTTTGTCCGGGGTTAAAATGGCCATCTGGGCTGCTGTATTCAGTCTCACACCCAGAAAGCACATGTCTTGAGAGGGTACTAGACTGGACTTTATTTCGTTCACAGAATACCCTAGGCATCTTAGCACTGCTATGACATATTCCAGATGCTGTAGAAGGTGTTCCTTTTCTTGAGCCAGAATCAGGCAGTCGTCCAAGTAAGGATAAATTTGAATGCCTTGAAGCCTGAAGTAAGCTATCACTGGAGCCAGAACCTTTGTGAATACTCTTGGCGCAGTAGATAAGCCAAAGGGCAATGCAGAGAACTGATAATGAAAATCTCCAGTTCGAAACCGCAGATACTTTCTGCAACTTAGCCTTATGGGCACATGAAGGTAAGCTTCCTTGAGATCCAAAGTTACCATCCAGTGATCCTTGCCCAGCAGAGGTAACAGTTGCTGTAACGTCAACATCTTGAACTTGGGAATGTCCAGATAAGTGTTGAGGATAGATAAATCCAAAATTGGTCTCCACGTGTTCCCCTTCTTTGGTACTAGGAACAGGCGAGAATAAAAAGCCCCTTTCTGACACAGGGACTGGCTGAATAGCCCCTATCTGGAGTAACTGAGAAACTTGCTTGTGAGCCTCTTTCGTTGTGGAGGAGGAACATCTGGCATGCCTTTGAAAGGGGCATAGTGTGGAAATAAAATCTGTACCCGTGATGAATGATATCCAGCACCCATCTGTCTTGAGTGATTAAATCCCAATTTTCTTTGAAAGAGACAATCTTCCTCCCAAAGGAGCTGCCAGGCGAGTCCACTGGCAGCTGAAAAGGCAGGTCATTGGTTCTGCAAAGGACTGACCCCTGCCCTCACCAGAAGTCTGAGCAGGTGAACTGTCTGATCTAGGCCTAAGAACCTTGAGCCCTGCCCCTACCACGTCTAGACCTACCCCTAGACTGGGAACCATAAGCAGGATATGTCCACCCCTTAGCAGGCCAATTTCTACTAAACTTGGAGGCTGCACCTGCAAAATCTTTAACAGTCTGCATAGACTTAGCTTTGTCCTCCATTTTCTTTAAAACTGCTTCCACAGGCGGTCCAAACAACACATCAGACTGTAAAGGAGCATCCAAAATCCTGGTCTTAACATGCTCAGCTAAATTCTGATCCTTCAACCATGCATGTCTGCGAAGAACAGAACTAGTAGCAGCCACCCTCGAGGAGGCCTGAACAGCATCAAAACCACACTGCAAAGAATGCTTACCCACTTGTTCAGACACATGAACCAAATCCAGCAATTCTTTACACTCAATACCTTCAAAGCATCCACCTTAGATTTCAATTGTGAAAGGAGATAATTCTGATATTTCAGCATATGAAATTGACAATTCAACGCCCTCATGGCTAGAGTGGAAGAAGTATATACTTTCTTACCCCACCTATCCAAAGCCCTTGCCTCTTTATCAGAGGGTACAGGATTTTTAACCACAGAAGCTTTAACACCTTTAGGCCCCTGAGAAACAGTTTCTGGGTCCGCCCTGGGACTCTTAAACAAATACTTATGAGCTTCGGGCACCCTATAATACCTATCAGGCTTAACAGGAGCAGGAGGCAAGGAATCAGGGTTCAGAGAAGCCTCTGCAAAACATCCTCCACCACATTCAACACAGGAGGAATAGCTAAGGGGCTATGCTGGGGCAAAAACAAGAATTCCCTAAGCGTATTCTGGAGTCAGAGTAATCTTGGCCTTCCCATTTAAAGTGCTCCC